>NW_006779113.1:0-201 GCF_000442215.2 Lipotes vexillifer | reverse complement strand
TCACCGTCACATGGAGGCTGCTGGGGAGAAGTTCTGACCCTCGCCCCCGGGTATGAGGGCTCCAAATTCAGCACTCAGCAGTTACCGAAGAGGGGTCTGCACCCTCAGCACTCCTAGAATGAGGAACAGGACAAAAGACAGAGGAGGAGTTTGTCACCGGCAAAGACCTTTAAACATCCCTGGGAGATAAAAATAGAATCT
>NW_006779112.1:0-220 GCF_000442215.2 Lipotes vexillifer | reverse complement strand
TCCCCCCGAGTCCTCTTCGAGAATCATCTGGTTTGGGTGTTACAGTCCATGCAGACATACAGATACCACAGACCTGAGCATCAAACCCTGATCATCCTCTCCTCTGAGGCTGACTAGATCCAGCCAGTCCCCAAGTCCTGCCAAGTCTATTTCCTACCACTAGGATCAGGTATCTTCATTCACCCATCCTATTTTTAGGTACTGAGTACCCCTTATTTGC
>NW_006779110.1:0-216 GCF_000442215.2 Lipotes vexillifer | reverse complement strand
TAGGTTCTTCAATACATGATGTTGGGAGACTTTTAAGTTCCTTCCTGCATAGGGCAGTGCTTAAGTGTTACCAGGGTTAAGAAGTGCTCAAAGGAATTAGGAAAGCTCTTGGACTTTCGCAGCGGTCCAGTGCTTAAGAATCCACGCTTCCATCGCAGGTGGTGTGGGTTCAATCCCTGCTCAGGGAACTAGATCCCACATGCCTAGCAGCCCTGC
>NW_006779109.1:0-404 GCF_000442215.2 Lipotes vexillifer | reverse complement strand
GAGAAAGCCCTCGCACAGAAACGAAGACCCAACACAGCCAAAAATAAATAAATAAATTAATAATTAAAAAAAAAAAAAACGGGCGGAAGTGAAACTATTCATAACTTTTCTTAGGAGCAGTTTGATGATTGTGTGCCAAAAGCCTGAAATGCCTGCACATCCTTTGACTCAACGAATTCCCTAGGAATTTGTCCTGAAGCAGTAATTGGTCAAAGATGAGGAACGTGTTTGGTGGTGGGGAAACAAAAATCACACCTGAGTATCCCGCTTCAGGAGATGGAATATGCATATGCATATGCTATCTTAAGAAAGATGTTCTAGGGACTTCCCTGGTGGCGCATTGGTTGGGAATCCGCCTGCCAATGCAGGGGACACGGGTTCAATCCCTGGTCTGGGAAGATCCC
>NW_006779105.1:0-3399 GCF_000442215.2 Lipotes vexillifer | reverse complement strand
ACATGCCACGGAGCAACTGGGCCCGTGAGCCACAACTACTGAGCCTGCGCGTCTGGAGCCTGTCCTCTGCAACAAGAGAGGCCGCGATAGTGAGAGGCCCTCGCACCGCGATGAAGAGTGGGCCCCGCTCACCGCAACTAGAGAAAGCCCTCGCACAGAAATGAAGACCCAACACCGCCAAAAATAAAAATAAATAAATATATTAAAAAAAAAATTTATCGTCAAAGATGTTTGCAGATCATTCATTTTGTTCTTAAAATAATATAGAAAACTCTGCTGTGGTTATATCCTGGCCAGCAGAGGGCTATATAAATGCAGCCAATACTTCCTACTTCCTTTTACCAATTAAAGAGCTTGCAGAGAATATATCTCCCCGCTGCAGTTGATGTTCCCTACCCGGCTGAAGCCCCCAAAAGACAAGCCTGAAAGCCTTGCTGCCTGCTCTTTGGGAGATTTGCCTACCATGCCCCCACTGGGTATATAACTTTACTGAGTGGTTTTTATTGACAGTAGCTCTCATATTTCACATGTCATACAGCATTCAGACAATTAGGAGGGCAATGAAATCTGTCATACAGAGGCCAACTACAGTAAATAAAACCTGATCTATGAAGGCTGGTAACTTGCTGAATAACCTCTCCTATTCTCCTCTGTGTCTGTTCACCACAGGATTATGTAAACTTGGGCCCTCTGGAAATGAAGCTCATGACTGTGGAGAGCAAGAAAATGCCCGTCCATGTCCAAGAGGAGGAGACTCCAGTCAAATTCTATGATGATGCCAGGGGCCCGGAAAGCCACATCACATATAAAATGATGAAGTCTCTTCTCTAAGACTGAAATCTGCAAAGTAAAAAACAACTTATACATTTCCTTTGGGAACTGAGGTCTATCAGTCGCCCATTTTATTTACTCTTTGGTCCATTTTTAAAGCAGTTGTCATTTCTAAAGGTCATAATTACATTTAAAATCAAAGATCTTAGTATTCAGCTATTCATTTACTTGCGTGGCCTGAGTGACAAAAATGAAAGTACACTTTATATTTCCACATTCAAGTATACAGGAGCATGACAGTGGGCCAAGATGGTCTCTGAGGTTGCTTACCACTTAAAAATTTACTGATCAATCTTGGATGCCAATCTGAAATAGTTCAATTAGGAATTTTCTGAGAAAATTTAGAGGTTTGCATAGCACTGACTACACATCTTTCCCTCTGAGGGTGCTGAATGATAGATAGCCAGTCCACAATTCAAGTCTACTCTTCTTTAACCTAACACTATAATGAAAATAAAACATTTTAGAAACAAATTTGAGGGTGGTAATTTCTTTTACAAAAATATTCCATCAATAGGGAGGTCCGTCTCCCATCAGCTATATCAAGTCTAAACTGCTGAGTCTCTACCCAAGGTCATTACTCCTTCCCTCTTATTGGTACCACAAGCCAAGGACACTCTGACTGTGCCTGAATTTGGCATCAGCTTTCCATTTTAAAGCTAGTTCTACTTATAAAGCTTTTTACAAGAAATGCCTTTTCTTTTCTTTTTTTTTTGAAATACCTTTTAAATATAAGGCCACAGATAGATTGAAAGTAAATACACCATGCAAACATTAACCAGAAGGAAGCTGGTGTGACCAAACTATTCAACAAAGTAGACTTTAAGGTAAGAAGTGTTAAGAAAATAAAGAGAAAATGAAGAAATATATGTCACAATAATAAGCAGATTAATTCATCAGGATGATATAACAATTCTAAATAATAACATAATCTCAAAATATATAAAACAAAATTTACCAAACTTAAAAGCAATATGGTAAACCTTATGTATATTTTACCACAATAAAAAAAGAAAAAAGGCAGAAACAAATTCACCATCAGACTTGAAGGTCTTACCACACCTCTCTCAATAACTGACTACAAAACAAAACAAAACCCCAATCATTAAGGATATAAAAAGTTAAACAACTGTAGACTACACATACTTTTCAAGTGTACATAAAATATTTACAAAAATAGACTATATCCTGGGCCATAACGTAAGTGACAACAAATATTCAAAATGTTGAAATGCATGGAACGATTCTCTGACCACAGCAGAAAATAACTAAAAACAACAACAACAACAACAACAAAGCTGTAATTTTCAAGTAAGCAAGATACTTCGGAAAAGCCTATGTGTGAAAGGAGAAATCACAAGGAAAAAATACTCTGAATTATAATGAAAAATATGACATCAAAACTTGTGGGAACCAGCTAAAGTGATGTTTAAAGGGAAATTTATAACCTTTCATGTATTAAAAAGAAGAAAGTTTGAAAATTCAATCATCTAAGCTTTCAACTCAGGAATCTAAAAAAAGCAGCAAAAATAAACCCAAAGAAAGTAAAAGAAAGGAAATAAAGAGCAGAAATTAATTAAATAGAAAGTTGACATATAAAAGAGAAAATCAACAAAGTCAAAAGCTGGTTCCTTGAAGGGTTAATTAAAATTGATAACCCATAGTAAGACTAATCAAAAAAGAGAGGAAATAAATGAAAAAGAGACATCACTACAGAATTACAGACATTATTAAAAGGATAAAAGGAAATTAAGCAGAAAAAATCTTTCCCCATAAATTTGACAATTTAGATGAAATGGAAACATTTCTTGAAAAATATTTCTACAAAACAGGAGGAAATAAAAATTCTGATTTAGGCCTAGATATGTTTTTAAAAATCCAATCTGCATTTAAAAAATTTAAGAAGCCAGCTGGCTTGCTTCACTGGTGAATTTTTCCAAACATTTCAAAAAGATACAATACCAAATATATACAAACTCTTTCAGAGAATAGAGAAAAAAGAAACACTTCCAAATTATTCTATGAGGTCAATATTATTCTAATACCAAAACCTGGCAACATCATTACAGGAAAAGAAAATTAAAGGCCAGTATTTCTCATGAAGATAGATGCAAAATCATTCACAAACTATTAGCTTATTGAATCTAGCAATATTATAATATATAATATTTCATGAATAAAGAATGCAAGGTTGGTTTAATATTCAGTAATCAGAGTGGAAACCTAATGAGATCAATGGATTATATCAATATCAATACCCTGGTTGTGACACTGCACTATAAGTTTGGAAAAAATGCTTATTTTTAGGGAAACTGGATAAAGAGTACATGTGATCTGTCTGTATTATTTTTGTACAACTGCTTGTGACTCTAAAGTTATCTCAAAATAAAAAAATCAAGGATAAAATGAACAGAACATAGGTGGTAACTCATATGATCATCTCACTAGATACAGCATTTGATAAAGTTTAATAGTGTGATAAAAATTCATAATAATATGATAAAGCGCTCAGCAAAGAAGGAATATCTTTTTTTTTTTTTTTTTTTTTTTTTTTTAAAAAACACCCCT
>NW_006779104.1:0-15201 GCF_000442215.2 Lipotes vexillifer | reverse complement strand
GGACCCTATTGTGACAGTTTATTACACAACTTACTGCACCTTAAATTGTGCCATCCCCCTGCCGATATGGCAGTCTAATAGAGACTTTCTGTTATGCCAAGGCTAGTTGAGGGGATTGCATTTAGCAGTCTGTTCCAACCGTCTTTGTCAGGTCAGCTGACAAATGACCGTCTTCACCACACCATCACACATTGGTCACTGCTGTAGCCTCATCTTCCTCAGCCTCCCAAAGCATCTGCCACGATTGCGATCCCTGTCTTGTCAGCCAGATGCCCTCCTCTCTGGATATTAAAAATGATTTCCCTATGTAACTATAATACTGTTAACACACAGTATTTAAGATATTGAATTCCTACACAATAATATTACCTAATAAATAGTTGCTATTCAGATTTCCTCAATTGTCTCTCTTATATAATATCGTTTCTTTTAACAGCTTTTTGAGGTATAATTGACATACAGTAATCTGTGTTCACACACACACATACATACACACCATGAAGACATCACCAATATCAAAATGTCCATCACCTCAGAAAGTTTCTTAATGTCTCTTTGTAATTCTTCCTTCCCCTCGTTCCTCGCCCTTCCCAATCGCCATGCAACCATTGATCTGCTTTCTGTTTGCATTTTCCAGAATTTTATGTAAATGGAATCATACAGTGTATACTTTTTTCTAACTGGCTTCTAACTCAGCAGGATTATTTAAATCTTCATCCATATTGTTGTATATATCAGTAATTCATTTCTGTTTATTGCTGAATAGTATTCCATTATATGGATGTACCACAATTTATCTACTCACCAATGATGGACATTTGAGTTGTTTCAGTCTTTGTCTATTACAGATAAAGTTGCAATATAATACTTGTACACAATATAATAGTTGTGTACAAGTCTTTGTGTGGATGTATACTTCCATTTCTCTTGGGTAAATACCTGCAAGTAGAATGGCTGGATCATTGGCAAGTGTATGTTTAAGTTTTTAAAAAATACCTATTTTCCATAGTGGTTTGATCATTTTCATCTCTACCAGCAGTGTATGAGAGCTGCATTTTCTTCACCTTGCGGCCAACACTTGCTATGCTCAGTATTTTTAATTTTAGATAGTTTAATAGGTGTGTAGTTGTATCTCACTGTAGCACCCTAATGATTAATCATGTCAAACATCTTTTCATATGCTTATTTTCCATCTGTATATCTTTGAATCTCTTATCTAAGTATAAGAGATTGCTAAGTATTTTCTCCTATTCTGTGACTCATCTTTTCATTCTCTCAGGAGTGTCTTATGGAGGGCAGAAGTTCTTAATTTTGATGGTGTCTAATTTAGCTATATTTTTCTTTTATGGACTATGCTTTTGGTGTTGTATCTAAGAAATCTTGTCAAACTCACGGTCATAAAATTTTTCACCTGCTTTGTTCTTTGTTTTTTTTATAGCTTTGTGTTTTACATTTAGATCTTTGAACCAATTTGAGTTCATTTCTCTATATGGTTTGGATGGAACTTCTTTCTTTTTTTTTTTTTTTTGCAGCTGGATATTCAATTGTTCCAGCATCATTTGTTGCAAAGACTGTCGTTTCTCCACTTAAATGCCTTTGAACCTGAAAGTCAGTTGTCCACATCTCTACTTCTGAACTTTCTGTTCTTTTCCTTTGATCTTTTTCTCTGTCTTTACACTACTAACACAATGTCTTGAAAGTGTAGCTTCATAAGCCTTGAAATCAGTTACTGTTAGTTCTACAACTTTGTTCTTTTTCACCGTTGTTTTAGTTATTCTAAATTTTATTTCCATAGGAATTTTAGAATTAGCTTGTCAATTTCTATAGAAAAGCCTACTGGGATTTTGATCTATAAATCGATTTGGGGAGAATTGATGTCTCAACAATATTGAATCTTCTGATCCATGAATACTTTTTATCTCTCCATTTATTTAGGTCTTCCTTAATTTCCCCCAGCAATATTTTACAGTTTTCAGTGTGCAAGTCTTTTACATCTTTTGTCAGATTTATTCTAAGTATTTTATCTGTCTGATCCCATTATAAGTAGTATTTTAAAACTTTGATCTCTGATTGTTTGTTGAGATAAATTAATCTTTTTTGTATGTTGATCTTGTATCCTGCAAACTTGATAAACTCATTTATTAGTTCCTGTAGCATTTTTGTACATTCTATCAGGTTTTCTACATAATCATGTTATCTGCAAATAAAGGTAGATTTACTTCTTCCTTTCCATTCTGAATATCTCTTTTCTTTCTTTGGCCCTATGGCACTGGCTAGAACCTTCAGTGCAATGTCAAATAGAAGTAATGAGAGCAGACAGCCTTGCCTTTGTCCTGATCCTGGAGAGAAAGTACTTTGTCCTTCACCATTAAATATGATGTTAGGTTTTTTGTAGAAGTCATTTATCAAGTTGAGGAAGTCTCCTTCCATTCCTAGTCTACTGAGGGCTGTGTTTTTCTTTAATCAGGAATGGATGTTAGATTCTTTCATTCTTTTTCTGTATCTATTGTAATGATTATGTGATTTTTCTCTTCTTTTCTTTTCTTAATTTGTTTATTTATTTTTGGCCGCTTTGGGTCTTCATTGTTTTCTCTAGTTGTGGCGAGCCGGGACTACTCTTCGTTGCAGTATGCAGGCTTCTCATTGCGGTGGCTTCTCCTGTTGCAGAGCACGGGCTCTAGGGTCACACAGGCTTCACTAGTTGCGGCACATGGTCTCAGTAGTTGTGGTTCACGGGCCTCGTTGCTCCGTGGCATGTGGGATCCTCCCAGACCAGGGCTCGAACCTGTGTCCCCTGCATTAGCAGGCAGATTCTCAACCACTCTGCCACCAGGGAAGCCCTTAAGTATTTTTTTTTTAATGTATTTTTTTGCTGCATTGTGTCTTTGTTGCTTTGCCTGGACTTTCTCCAGTTGTGGCTAGCAGAGGCTACTCTTTGTTGCGGTGCACCAGCTACTCATTGGATGGCTTCTCTTGTTGCAGAGCACAGGCTCTAGGTGCATGGGCTTCAGTAGTTGTGGCACACAGGCTCTAGAGTGCAGGCTCAGTAGTTGTGGCATACGGGCTTAGTTGCTCCACGGCATGTGGGATCTTCCTGGACCAGGGATCGAACCCGTGTCACCTGCATTGACAAGCAGATTTTTAACCAATGAACCACCAGGGAACTCCCAATTCCAGTATTTTTAATCTTTTGTGTAGCTCCATATTCCAATCTGGTGTCATTTTCCTTCTGCTTAAAAATACTTCTTTTAACATTTCTTATAGGGAAAGTCTACTAGGAATGAATTCTTTCAGCTTTTGTATGTCTGAGATAGTCTTTATTTTGCTTTTGTTTTGACAGACGTGGGTATAGAATTCTAGCTTGATAGAATTCAAGTCACTACTTTAAAGATGTTATTCCACTGAGTTCTCGTTTACATTGTTTCCAACAAGAATTCTGCTTTTAAATTTTTCTCTTTATTGCTGGTTTTGAGCAATTTGATTATTTTTTGTGCCTTGGTGTAGTTTTGTCCATATTTCTTATGCTTAAAGTTCACTGATATTCTTGACTTTGTGGGTATATAGTGTTTACCAGTGTGGAAAAATTTTGGGTATTATTTCTTCAAATGTATTTCTCCTCTCCTTCATGGACTCTAAGTACACATGTACTAGACCACTTGCAGTTGTTGCACAATTCGCTGATGCTCTATTCATTTTTGTTGTTGTTTTGTTTTGTTACTCTTTTTGTTTAATTTTGGATAGTTTCTATTACTATGGTTTAATGTTCACTGACCCTATCTTCTGCGGTGTCTCTTCTGCCATTAACCTCGTTCAATGTCTTTTTCATTTAGACATTGTTTTTAATCTCTAGAAGCTCAATTTGGATCTGTTTTGCATTTCCATGCCTGTACTTAAGATTTTCAGTATTTAGTCTGGGCTTTGTTCTTTTTTTTTTTTTTTTTGCGGTACATGGGCCTCTCACTGTTGTGGCCTCTCCCATTGCGGAGCACAGGCTCTGGACGTGCAGGCTCAGTGGCCATGTCTCATGGGCCAAACTGCTCCGCGGCATGTGGGATCTTCCTGGACTGGGGCACGAACCCGTGTCCCGTGCATCGGCAGGTGGTCTCTCAAACCCTGCGCCACCAGGGAAGCCCTAGTCTGGGTTTTTTAACATATGAAATAGTTATAATAACCTTCCTTCATGTATAATAACTTTTTAAATATTCTTTTCTGCCAATTCTAACATCTGCATAGATTATGGGTTAGTTTTAATTGATTGCGTTTTCTCCTCAGTATGGGTCATATTTTCCTACTTCTTTGCATGTTTGGCAATTTTCAGATGATTCCAGATATTGTGAGTTTTAGTTTATTGTGTGCTATATATATTTATATTCCTGTAAAATGCTTGGGCTTTGTTTTGTGTGAAATTCAGTTACTCAAAACAATTTTATTCTTTTAAGTCTAGCTTTTAAGATTCGCTGGGTAGGAGTCCAAGTAGCCTTTAGTCTGGAGCTCATTATTTGCAACTACTGAGACAAGTCCTTTCTGAGTATCATGAGGTTTTCCAGTCTGACTTGTAGGAACAGGTACTATTCCTACAACCCTGTGTGATATCCAGTTATTCTTATTATTAATCCTTTCATGTGGTTCTTTTCCTGGCATCAAGTAATTCCTCACACAAATGTACTGACCAATACTGTGTTGAATTCTCAAGAGATCCCTCTGCATATCTCCAGAGCTCTTTGTCTGTGCACTTCTTTTCTCTCTGATACTCTGCTTTGTGAACTCTAGTTACCTTGGTTTTCCCAGTCTCTCAGCTCCATTTCCTCAGTCAGGGAGTCCACCAGTCTCGGCCTGGACTTCTCTTCCCTGTACCACGACCTGGAAACTTTCTCAGAGAAGTAAGTTAGGGCTATTATAGGTATCACTTCATTTATTTTCCATCTCCTGTGGATCACTGAACTGTATTGCCTGAGGTGCAGTTTCTTGAAAACTGTTGTTTCATATGTTCTCATTGTTTCAGGTGGGAGGTTAAATTGCTCCTTGTTACTTCATCTTGGCCAGAAGCCAATAACATTCTTTAAGTCTGTTTTGTTTTGATACAGCATCCAATTAAAGATTAGTCATTGCATGTCATATCTTTGTTTCCTTTAATCTAGAATATTTCCCTGCTATTTTCTTTTTTGGTCTTTTATGACATTGGCATTTTTAAAGAGTCTAAGCCAGTTGTCTTGTAAATTGCCCCACAATCTGGATTTGTCTGTTTCCTCATTTCATTCAAAGTAAACATTTGGGGGAAGAATACTATATAGGTGATGTATTCTTCATACTTCATCACTTCAGGTGGCCCAGGGCTAAGTTTGATCCCTTGATTAAGGGGGTGTCTTCCATATCTCTTCATTGTAAAATTATTTTTCCCCTTGGTAATTGATAAATAATATGTTGGGTGATACTTTGGGATCAGTGAAGATCCTACTTTCTAACAACTCTTCACCCAACTGTGCATCAATGATAATCCTTGTCTGAATCGATTATTATATTGATAGTTGCAAAATGACACTTTCCTAATCTATCATTCCTTTTGCATTTATTAGCTGACACTATTCTATAAAGAAGAGCTCCCCCCACTTTTCATCTTGAGTATCATTATGAACTCATGTGCTTTTTTCTAAATTAACTATATTATACCTTATTATATTGATAATGTTATGCTTTGGAATGTTCCTTTTGTCCAGATTTGACCAATGTGATTTCTATTATTGTTTAACCACACGATGCTTTTTTATTACCAGAATAATTTCTAATACATTACTACTGACATATAGGAACTGATAAAGGGACTCCAGAAGGTGTGGCCTTATTCAGACTCTTCTTAGAAGTCTGCTTTCTTCCTGTGTACTCTCAACCCAAAGTGAGGCTTTCGGGTTGGAAGGAGATACTTCTGAATCAAATTACAGATCAGTGTCACCCAGTTCTAATCCCTATTCCCTTTTTTCTAGGAATACCATACCTACTGCCATCCTAATCCTTCTGTTGGGCACCTCTCTCCTCCTATATATTTATTTACAACAGTCAAGAGCAGCAATTGGCCAACCGGCACCTATCCTGTTCTCCAGTCCATATGCCCCAAGAACTCCTTTTTGCACTGGTCTGTGGGGGCCTTGGACTACCCCTTCTACCTACTCAAGAAACCAAATTTAATTACCAGTGTTTCCATTTATAGGATCTTACCTAGCCGTATGGCCTGCTGCCTCTGCCAATTTAAAAATACTATTGAGGTTGCCTGGAAGACAGTCAAGCTGCATTGTGACAGTGAATGCCTGACGGACGTGACACCTTGTGGTGAGTCTCAATTGCGGGATAATAAATTTTTAATTTAATTTTTTAATGTTTATTTTTAATCAATGATGATAAAATTAGTGGTGTAATTGCATTGTTTTAATTCATTCATTCAGAGTTCCAGCTCGCTAAGATTCTAAGAGCTACCCCCTTGCTAAAAATCAGATTCTTGGTTACATTATTAAGCTAATGTAACTGATCCACATACATAATGGAACAAGATAAAGGAATGGAAGGGGGAAGGGAATTAACATTAATGGCCACATATCCTATGCTGTGCTCTCTGCAAATGAGAACTTATTCATATAGTGAATCACTTGGAATCATGCAGCTCGTGGCCTGTGCTGGGTGTGGCAGGACGTGAGTAGGTTTGGTGCTGGGCTGAGCTGGAGGGAGCCGAGCAGCACACAGCTGACCCGCAGTGGGGTCAGGAGAGGCCAGGGCCTGAGGAGGGCCGTCTTGGGCAATGGTTGCTCTCACACGTTCTTTTTTATCCTGACCTTCTGGCACCTCCCTGCTAGTTATCCAAGGGTAGGGATTTATTTTTAAAGAAAAAAAACCCACCCAATGGGAATTTTCCCCCAGCTTAACCCCCTACCAAGACAGGGTACACATTTGACTTAATGATCTATGCCCCTTGAGGATGGTATGTTTTCCAGTTCCCAGGGATGGATGATACTGGGCAAACAAGGGAGGGAAGCCCCTCTTCATCCTTCTACTCATCCTCCTTTGCCCACATTTCCTCTTGTGGAAGTACTGGCTACACGAGGGATTCTAGTTTCAGCCCTGCTTCTTCTTGCAGGCCCTTGTTATTGGTATATAAAATAAATATTATTCCTTACCACATGGTTAGAGTTGGTTATGAAGTTATATATTTTAATATGAGAAAAATAAGTATTTTGCAAGCAATGCTGAGAAGCCAATAGTAGAAAATAAAATTTGTGAGAGGAGGCGGGGCGCCGTGGCGGATGAGCAGGAGCAGGAGGCGGATGGAGAGGAGGAGGCTCCTGGGTGGCATGGTGCTCCTGCTCCTCCAGGCGCAGACCCCTGTCAGCCAGGCCTGAACCCCCACAGGATAAGGAAACCTGCGTGGGTACCAACTCTGGTGGACCATCATCATCATCCTGAGCTGCTGCTGCGTGTGCCTCCACCGCCGAGCCAAGCACCGCCTTCAGGCCCAACAGCGGCAACATGAAATCAACCTGATCGCCTACCGGGAAGCCCACAATTACTCAGTGCTGCCACTTTATTTCAGGTTTTTGCCAAACTATTTACTACCTCCTTATGAGGGGCTCCCAGTGGGCTCAGAGCAGCCCCTTGTCCGGGCCCAGCAGAAGCACCACGCGACCCCCGAGCATCGCTGACCTTGAGCCCTCCAACGTGCCAGCATACCCAGCCCCATTCACCTTTCCTGACCCTTGGCCAAGTGCCCTCGTGCGGTGGGCGCTGGGCAGAAACACGTTACTCTCTAGACGCGCTTCACACCAGTCCGCTTCGGACTTAGTCGCACATGCAGCATTTGCTGGGGGTGTGGGTGTGAGGAGAGGTGCTTTTATTTTCCTGGCTGCTCTATCCTATAAGTAAACAAGAACCCAACGAGCAAAGTTATCTATAGCTCTCTGACTTTCACACTGCAGGCTGTCACTGAGGTGTCAGTGAATTGTGGAATCATTTTAAAGGCCATGACCAGCAGGGAAGCACAAAATACTCTTTTTGAATACAAATAGAATAGAAATAGAAAAAAAAAATCATATAGGATGTGTCTACTGAATTGTGACATAAAACGTAGCTCACAGCCCAAGCACAGTGCGATCAGTAGAGAAGGCCTCAGTAGAAAGGAACGCTCTTCTTTTTGATAATCACTAGCAGTATGACCATGGGGCAAGACATTTTCCCTTTCTCTCTCCAGTTCCTTATTATAAAAGGAAGAGACAAACTACTGTCTAAAGGGAATAGAGAGTAGGGGCCTGAAAAACAGTAGGATGAGAAGGGAAGTTTTCTTGCCACTTTACAGAAGGGACTCATATGTTCTACCTTCCGTCAGCTTGGAGTGAGGCCAGCCCCTAAATCCCCAACCATGTGGCCCTCCCAACCCCAGAGCCTCCTAGAAGGCCTCTGGCCTGGCCTGATGCCTAGGAACCAGGCGTCAGGCCAGCCGGAACAGGTACAGCCAAATCCTCTCCCTGTCCACCCTCTTCCCTTAAAGGACTAGTGAAAGCAGATAAATCTGTGCCAGTCCTGTTTTAACTCAGCTTGGGGTGGGGAGCTAATTCTGCTGATATTAGGGTAAACCATTAGGGTAATTAAGCATTCTTCCTGCCTTTGGTGAGGAAATGGAAATAGATGAGTTCTAAGTTCTCCTCTAGTTGTAATCTGCTTTCAGAGACCAATATTTACCTTCTGCTGCTTTTTTTATCTTCCTCTTTTGTGTTTCTATAAGAGTAAGTCTGTTTTGAAAGAAAACATGATCCTGATTATCCATTACAACTATTTCCAATTCATTCCTTTGTACTTTAAATCTTATCTACCCTGTTGAAAAATCCTTTGACTCTTCCACAGTACCTAACTTAGGTCTTGCATGCAGCCGGCGATAACGTTCAACAGATCTTAGGTCTTGCATGCAGCCGGCGATAACGTTCAACAGATCATTCCTAATAAAAACTCTTAGAAGTAGGAAAAGAAAATAAAAGTATCTGGCAGAAACCTAAGCATTATTTTCAAGTCTGATAGGCCTGCAAGCCATTGGTCTTTATGCATCTGCTCAGCTCCATGATGTGCTAACTTTGGTGTTTCTCTCTTGGGGGGCTGCCTTTTAAAAAACTGCTTACCACTTTTGTGAGTTCTGAGGGGAGGGAATATGGCCCTTCAGGGAAGGCTTTACGAAGAAAGATATCTGAACTTGAGTTGGCTTTTCAGAGATTCATAGGACTTCCCCAGGCAAAGCAAAATAAAGGAATTTTAGATGGGCAAAGGCACAGACAAAAGTAGGAATGGGTATGGTTAGTGAGGAGCTGCTTTGGCTGGAATGGAGGGCTGCCATCTTAGAAGAGAAAAGGTAAATAAAGTAGGTTGGATTCGTAGGGTAGAATTAAGATTGTCAGCTTATTAAAACCACTCTTTTAATGTTAGCAGCTGCCTGTGGGGAAAGGTAATAAACCATTGTGTAACTGAACAAAAGGTAAACAGGCTATGACATACTTTAGGGTAGCCTGCTGCAGGATTTTACTTGCGGTGGTTTAATGGAACCTATCTACACAATTCCTAATACACTGGAGAAGAAAGATGCTAAGTAAACCTAAGGAATTGAAAAGATCACACTTTTATCTTTTAGGCATGTCCTTTTTACTATCATGTCAACTCTGGCATTCTTATAAACTTAACTTGTCAAAATAGTCCAATGGCTTGTTATCATGAATCCAATTCCATAGAGATTTCCTGGGAGTGGAGTTCCTTTAAAAGTCCTGTGGGGAATTCCCTGGTGGCGCAGTGATTAAGGATCCGCCTGCCAGTGCAGGGGACACGGGTTCGATCCCTGGTCTGGGAAGGTCTCACATGCTGCGGAGCAACTAAGTCCGTGCGCCACAACTCCTGAGCCTACGCGCCAAGAGCCCGTACTCCACAACGAGAGAAGCCACCTCAGTGGGAAGCCCGTGCACGGCAATGAAGCCCCAACACAGCCAAAAAAAAAAAAAAAACCCACAAAAAATCCTAGGAATATACTTTTCAGTAAAAGAACAAAGTTAATGTAAGTCCTTATGACTAAAGAGAGGAATCAAGTAGTAGTAGGTGGAAAGGTGGATTTGATTCTCAGTTTGTGGGTTCTGAATCTGAATTAATTATTTTCCTTACCTCAATGAGACAGAGAATTGCAATTGAAATCGTCACTACTCCAGTTACGGATATTGCCAAGATGAGTTTGTTGGATATTGCCAAGATGAGTTTGTTGTTATAGCCATATCCTGGAACTTCTTTTGTGAGCTAAAAATATAAATAACAACTTTTTAAAAACAAGGAGATAGAAGGGATGAAAACTTACTATTCTTAAAGCTATTCTAAACGATAGCTAACTATTCTTAAACTACTATAAAACCCAATCCTTTCAGGCGAGTAGCTTGTATAAGAACAAGCCAAATTTAATGTTGTTAATCTTATCATTAGCATTTTCTTCTACAATTTATTTATCTACACCTTATTTATCTTGTGTTATGCCTTTTCTCGTCTTCCCTAGCAAGAGCGGCACACTGTCTAAATGAGCAAAGTGGGAGATCACTGCCTTAGCCCGTTTCATGGCTGAAGATAAGATACAGACTAGGAACCCGTGGTATTCCCGCTGGGGCACGTTAATGGCGCATCCTAAACTGAGTAAAAGTCCAGGTGCCATGTGCCAGGGGTTATCCTCACCTCACTTGACTCCTGCCCTTTCTGCTCACTCTGGGCTTCTGTGCTCTCACTGATACAGTTGTCAGCTTTCCACTCGTCCGTATACCATTCCGCTTTGGACACATGTACTTCTTGCTGCTTGCTGAGAAGCTTCATCAGGAGGCCTGTTCTAGAGATGAGGTTGGCACAGGCCAGCTGCAAGTGGGTTTCTCAGCAGTTCATCTTTAAAGTCTGGATAACATGAGAAATGACATCTTTAAAGTCTGGATAACATGAGAAATGAGCCTTCGCACGTCATTGTTGGGGATGAGGGACCGTAGCTGCTGGTTTAGCTGAGTTTCAACTTGATCACCTGGGGATGTGAGCCCTGGGAAAGTGAAGCCTGTGGGCTTAGACGATAATTCAGTGCCCGTGTTGTGGTACTCCCATTGTGTTTCGTTGGTGTGTTGAACAGTTGGCATACTGTTGTCTGCAGCAACAGCAGAATGTGCAGTGGAGACGTTCCTATGGGTAGAGTTTCCAGGGCCGGTTCCTCCTGGCAGAGTAGAGTTTCCTGTAGAAACAATTTCTTCAGAAACATCTTGTGCAGTATTGTTTTCTGTAGAAGGGTCTGAAAGAGAAAATAATTCTGCAAAAGGCTTTTCCTGAGAAGTCACTTCTCCTGGAGATGAAACAGCCTCTCGTGGAGGGGAATTTATGAGACTCCTCAGTACAGAGAACGGAGGACTTGCAAGCATCATTGTATTGAGTGAAGTTTTCTTTCTGAACTTTCAACTCCTTTTGCCTCTGGGTTTTCTGTGGACCCGATGAGACCTAATTTTATGGAAGATGTATTATTTTTCCAGAATGTGAGATTAATTCGAATTCCTTAATATTTCTAACGCTATCCTTCGCATTTAACCTCAGATGGGGATTTTGGAGGGATGGAGGCAGAACGCCTGCCCTTGAAGTGCTGTTTCCGGGAAGAGGAGCCTGCTGCCTTGTGTTCCTTTATGAATGAAGACTGCATTGGAGGAGTTTCCCACCAGCTTCCTGGGCCTCTGCACCATGAGAAGCTGTTTCAGGTTTCTTGGTGATGGCCTCCTGAGCCTTCTTTCTTCAGCAGTGTTCGCCACAGATGGCTGGGCATTCTGTTTCCTCCTGACACTCTCATCACCCACTGCTTTGAGGTGCATTTTCTGTATGCCCCTTAGGCCTTTAGGACCCGTTCACTCTCAGCAGCTTTTCTCTGTACTCTCAATCGTTGCTAGGCTGTCTTTCTGTGGTTGGGCAGCTTGCAGTTTCTTTGGAAAGATGTAGCGTTTAAACATGGCACTTAAAAGGTTGGAACGTGTACACGTGGCAGGTTTTTCTTCCTTTTTAACCTCATCAATGTTTTCTTGAGTTTCTGCATCTAACAAATGTTCCAGAAAATGGAGTTTCCTCAATTTGTGTTTATTAGTTGAATTCTTGGGTTCAGGTTTAACAGAAAGACTCCTTGTACTGTTTTTCAAAAGGCCTTACGGCATATCTCCATCTGGTGTATTCGAAAAAAGAAGTTGAATGGGAATAACGTTGATTCCACGTCTCCTAGATTTCCCTCTGAGGTATAAGGCAGTATGTAATTTAGTGTACTGATAATATCACTTTTATTATTAAAGTCTAGCTGCTCATTCATGAAGCCTGACATCCATCTTTCTCCTTCCAGTATGAAAGCTGCTTGGGGAAAAAGTCCCTGCCCTATGCTTCTTTGTTTCCCCAGCAGTTAGTACAGTGCTGACACACAGTGGGCATGGCACTCAGTGAATGTTTTTGAATGAATTCATTAATTTTCAAACTATGATTTATTTATTTATTTATTTATTTATTTATTTATATTTATTTCCACATGTATTTTCCTGTGTTGCCTACATAATTCTCTTGGTGTTATAGGATGTTTAGGAAAGGTGGTGAGTTTAAGAGTTTGTATTAAAACCTCCTGGATGTCATGAGCCTGCTCTCCCTTGTGCTGGCAAAAGGAAAAGTGACCCTTGGTGCTCTCTCCCCAACATAGGCATCAGCAAACTAATAAGGGAAAGGAAGGAGGCCGCTAAAGATAGGCATCTGCAGGAATTGCTAATCCAGCTCCAGACACAGCCTCAACACCTTCATTAATTAAAATGTGTGAACTGTGTGAAACTGGATTTCTGAACCACAAGACAGGTAGCGAGAGGCATCAGTGGGATTCCATGACAATGTTAATTTGAACGTTTTTGCTTGGTGCCTTTTATTGCCCATGTACTATGGAAAGCAGAGAGTTTCATATATATGAGTTTCATATATATGAGTTAAACAAGTCTCTTGGCCTCTTTGTACCTTAGTTTCCTCATTTGAAAAAAAAATAAATGGCTCTCAGGACATACTTTCCAGAATTCAAACTGGGCTTACACCCAGCTAACCAGCTAACCATGAGAAGCTGTTTCAGGTTTCTTGGTGATGGCCTCCTGAGCCTTCTTTCTTCAGCAGTGTTCGCCACAGATGGCTGGGCATTCTGTTTCCTCCTGACACTCTCATCACCCACTGCTTTGAGGTGCATTTTCTGTATGCCCCTTAGGCCTTTAGGACCCGTTCACTCTCAGCAGCTTTTCTCTGTACTCTCAATCGTTGCTAGGCTGTCTTTCTGTGGTTGGGCAGCTTGCAGTTTCTTTGGAAAGATGTAGCGTTTAAACATGGCACTTAAAAGGTTGGAACGTGTACACGTGGCAGGTTTTTCTTCCTTTTTAACCTCATCAATGTTTTCTTGAGTTTCTGCATCTAACAAATGTTCCAGAAAATGGAGTTTCCTCAATTTGTGTTTATTAGTTGAATTCTTGGGTTCAGGTTTAACAGAAAGACTCCTTGTACTGTTTTTCAAAAGGCCTTACGGCATATCTCCATCTGGTGTATTCGAAAAAAGAAGTTGAATGGGAATAATGTTGATTCCACGTCTCCTAGATTTCCCTCTGAGGTATAAGGCAGTATGTAATTTAGTGTACTGATAATATCACTTTTATTATTTAGATTAAATTATCAAAGTTATGAGTTAATATTAATGTAAGTGTTCTATATTTTTCGTCCTGTAGGTTACAATTTGAGGTTAACGTTAATTCCTCTCATTTCACTAAACCAACTTTTTCAAACCTTTGCTGTAAAGGCCAGATAAGTAAATATTTTAGATAAGTAAATATTTTAGGTTTTGCAGGCCACATACAGTCTCTGTCACATATTTTTCTTCGTTTCTTTTTTTCTCATTTACAGCCCTTTAAAAATCACTTAACTTATGGGCTGTATAAAAACGGACAGCGGGCCACATTCGATCCATAGGTCATAAACAAAATATAAATACAGATGGAGAGTATATGAACACTTATATAACAACCTAGGAGTCTATAATTGCTCAGACCTCATTACCACTTTTCCTCTACAACTAAAGGGTATTTTTCTATCTATACCTTGTCTATATAATTAAAAAGTTAAAAATGAATAGGAGATATTTAAGGGCTAGTGATGGGCTGGGGCCCTACACAGACTTACAGAGCTGTAGAATTTTATTGCTAGAAGAAATTGAAGAGATTATCTAACTTGAACCCCTTAAGTACTTTATAGATAATCTACTTTATAGAAAAGAACTCATAAATAAATATGATTAACTTACAAATATCGGAGGGATAGCAAGCCTTCAAATGAGTCCTTATGTAATTCAGTCAAATAATTTTCACTGAAATAATTTTCACTGCGATTTCTAATTTTCACTGCGATTTCTGAAAAATGAAAAGGTTAAAAATGCAAAATAACTACAACTATGTACTACATATGTGGAGGAAAGCTGGGTAATGGTGCCACCTAAACATCCTAATTCTTATTTAATTTAGGGATGAATTTAGGGATGTTGATTTCTGCTCTGTTTTCATTTATACCTTCTTTTCACATCCTCCTTTGTGTCCATCTCTCTCCATCATGCATGTGTTCATGCGCGCGCGCGCGCGCGCACACACACACACACACACACACACACACACACACACACCACCCACTCTTCCCACCAAATCATACAGTTAATGTCTACTCTCTAGATCACGAAGTCTCTTTTAGAACCCAGCTCTGGGTGGCACCAACGTTGCAGAGCTACCCTTCCCTCCTCTCTTTCCCCAAACCTTATTGGGAAGTCCCACCCAGAACTGTATCAGGGCAAAGGAAGCCATCTGAGTTTTTCCCCCAGTAAAATTTTTTTGAAAACTAATATGTGCATAAAATATACATAACTGTTCAATAATTCAATTGAACTGTTCAACTGTTTAATAGTTACAAAACAGAACCCCACGTAACACCATTCATGTCAAGAAAGAATCCTGAGAGCATCCCAGAAGCCCCCCATGTACCCTTTTCCAATCACAACCCTCTCTGTGACTTCCTAGGGTTAACCACTATCCTGACTTTAAGAATAATTTCCTTGCTTTTTAAATGTAGTTTTGCCTTTTCTCTATCAGCCATGAACAACACAGTTTA
>NW_006779103.1:0-3325 GCF_000442215.2 Lipotes vexillifer | reverse complement strand
AACCTGTGTCCCCTGCATTGGCAGGTGGACTCTCAACCACTGCGCCACCAGGGAAGCCCCCCTCAACACTTTTAATGCTGTTCTGATTAAGTTTTCAAACCCTAAGAGCTTCTCCTTAGAGGTTCATAGTGCTGCAGAGACAGGCATTAGGGGGCACCACAAGATCTCAAACCTCCTTTTCTTGTCTATACATTGTCCTGTCTCTTTGGATGGCTAGCTTTAGAGGCCAGTATAGCTCAGGTGTTCATCACAGACCCTGTTTTAATGCTTTCGGATTTAGTGTTTGTTTCATCCCAGGGCCTTTAGCTGGGTGCTCTGGGGCTCGGGAGCTCAATGCTAAGCATGTCCTTGATGACCTAAAGACCAGCAGAACTGGCTACAAGCCCAATATAGTTAGAGAAGAACCCTCATGCATAGCTGAATGCTCTTTTCACGAATCTTACATGGGAATGTTTGTCTTGAGTTCTCTTGAGAGAGAGTCAGAAGTTCACCTGTCACTTGGAACAGATTAAAGCAGAGCTAATTATTGCCCTTTAGTCAGTATTAGGGTGGGGTTGCCTATAACGCCCATACGTTTTGTACACCATCCTCTGAGGAACTATCTGGGAGGGGCCATCTGAGATTCTAAAGTGGACTGAAGACTATTATCACTTAATACTTTCAAGGATGAGTATATTATAAGAGCAAAGGTTCTGCTGTTAGACAAACTGGTTTGAAATACCAGTTCCTCCTGTACTAATTGTGTAACCTTGGACAAGTTATATAATCTCTTGAGGGTCTCACTTTTCTCATTCATAAACATGTGGTAGACCTACTTCAAGGGATGTTGGGTGGGCTAAATGAGGTGACGTGTCTGTCATGTTGTAAGCCCTCTGAAATAATAACAGTAACATTTTTTGGTATAACTTATTGTAAGTGTGGCACAGTATTAAGCACATTGCATGCTTTACATACAAAGAGGCTATGTTGCTATCACCAGGATCTTGCTAGCGAATAGATGAGAAAGCTAAAGCTTTTGCCTGAATCCGAAGCCTATGCTCTTACTCTTGGCCAAATAAGAGATATTTCTATGTCATAAAGAGATATCTTTATGTAGCTCTTTCCCACAAAACTAGCTACAGGAATCCTTG
This sequence comes from Lipotes vexillifer, assembly GCF_000442215.2. Taxonomy (NCBI): domain Eukaryota; kingdom Metazoa; phylum Chordata; class Mammalia; order Artiodactyla; family Lipotidae; genus Lipotes; species Lipotes vexillifer. The sequence continues at coordinate 2,195 of NW_006779103.1, read as the reverse complement.
AGAGGAAGATGGTGTAATTACCAATCTGGCTTCCTTACCATTTTAACTACCATTTCCCAGAGTTGGAGTAAAGCTCCCACTTAAGCTTAGATCTGGCTCAGACTCCACTTTAATCAGGGGGAATATTAGCTCTGGGCCAAGAGGCATTTTACTGCTGAATCTGCTCTGACTCTATACCACAGTTGTGATAGAAGCCTCCATCCTGGACCCGAGTTCTGATAAACTGTCATATTTCTTTCTGGCCTCACCTTATACTCCACCCTGCACCTTAGTTCCTCAAGAGTCATTCTCCACTGATTGCTAATCCATGAAATTTCTTACTCTGATCACTCTTCTATCTAGACATCAGTTTATTCTCTGGCCAGGATACCTGAAGAGTCTGCTCAGCATTCCTTCTATGGTATAGAAAGTGATGCTTCCTGGATTAGCTTCTTACTTTGAAAAGACCTTTTCATTTATACACTGAAAAATATTTAGTGAACATGACTACAAGCTTCTTGATCTCAAGATACTCACAAGGTCCTTTAACCACCCTCTCTTTTAGAACCTTCTCATAGCTTGAACAAACCCTCATTTCTCCTGAGAAATAGGTCCTGGTTCTATTACTACTTTGTTCTTATTTGCTTTCTGTATATCTCCTGAACATTCAACAATCTTAGGATAGAACATTCTCAAGTGGTTTCTACCTGCCCCCCCTTGACCTCTGAGGGCAATGCTAACCACTGGTTCTGTCTAAAAAAAGTAGAGTTGAATAAAGGTGCTATTAGCACGGGGAAAGACTCTCTCTTTTGTTTCTGGTTTGTTCTGCTCACGAGCTTAAAGGCAAAGTGTCTACTTTACTAGGAAGTTTCATCTACCAAGCAATTTCATGAAATAGGACCCAATACTTTACTTTGGCAAGGGTGGCTCCTAGCACACAGGGAAAACGCCTGTGGATTTTTTCTTTTTGCTGATACTGGGCTCTAATAAAATGATCTTGTTACTTTTCAATACAAGAACCCTCCATGGATGTATTTGCCATATTTGTTTCCACTTTTAACAGTGTCATAGCAGGGCTGCAAAAGATGGACTTCATGCATTATGTCATTGTGGCCTTGGAGTGACAGACCAGGTAGTTAATTTGATTAATGAAGGGAATGTTTAGTCACCACTTCGAATAAAAGGAAGTCAGAGAGGTCAATAAATGAACTCTTTCTGGAGGCCAGTGTTATCACCCCTATTAAAATATTAACACTATCCATTCCCTGGCTGCCTCACTAATCAATTCTTTTTTTATATATTAATTTAGTTTTTAGGCCAACCTCTTTCCCAAAGCTTGCCCAGGCAAACGAGATAAATCACAGGTGGAATTACATCAAATAATGGTCATGGCTAGTGTCAACTCTTGCAAAACACTAGATAGGGTCTATGGGAAAGAACTGTCCTTAGCAGGAAAAGAAAGGGGCAAACAAGGGCACACAAAGACCTTCCATCTTTCCAGTGAGAGAAATCAGCTTATAATTAAATCTCACTCAGTTCATATTATCTCCAAGGATCTGTATAGTCAGTGAGCAAAGTTCTCTTGAACAAGCATATCTCAAGGTTCACAGATTATCCAAACACTATTTCTTCTCTGTACTGATTGTATCCTTCTACCTTTGTCACAGTGATTCACACTTCCTTGCCTGTGAAACTGGATTTTCTATTTTGCAGCAAGGGAAGGAGGCTGGTGGGGTATTTGGGGGGCCAGAAAAATGGGTACAGGTAAAAAAAAATCAGTGAGTTGATGATTGATTCATTTTTCTTTATTTAGCACAAGTTTGGAGGGAAGTGGTGATAAATCTACTTTGTCAAGCTAAACTGCTTCTTTTGGGGATAATAGAGGTGCTTGATTTTCTGTTTCCCTTTTCTTGGATTTTCTAGTAAAATATTTTAAAATGGGTTGTTTTTGAACCCATCGTAGCATCCAATGATAATAAATAAAATCTGTTAATGACCTCCAAATTTATATCTCCAAGTTTGACTTTTCTTTGATCTCCAGACTTCTATATTTAATTGACTTGGCTTTCCATATGGATGTGTAACAGACATCATAAACACATTTTTTGTTTGTTTGTTTGTTTTGTTTTTTTGCGGTACGTGGGCCTCTCACCGTGGTGGCCTCTCCCGTTGCGGAGCACAGGCTCAGCGGCCATGGCTCACGGGCCCAGCCGCTC
>NW_006779101.1:0-515 GCF_000442215.2 Lipotes vexillifer | reverse complement strand
CATTCAAGCTGAAGCTCAGAGGTCTCAGCCCTTCTCCAAGGTCACATAACCAATACTGGCAGGTGCTGGGATTCAAGCTCAACACTCTCTGTCTCCCATGATTTTCCTTGAAAGAGGTTTAAAAGCTGCGCCTTCAAAAGCCCCGATGATTCACCAGAGGAGACTCAAAGTTCTTCAAACAGAAAGCTCTGCTTTTCATCATTTTTTTCTGCTGCGACCAAGTAGAAACCAATTTTGTAAAGAATTTTGTTCACATTTATGTCATGAGGGCCTTACCTGTGAGTTAGAAGAAGGCGATTGCTGAGAAAAGGCCATTGGATTTTAAAATGAGGAACTTGGTGGTGACCCTGGTAAAGGCAGCAGATCTCGCTGGTTATGAGCAGCAGAAACTGACTCTGGCTATTGGAAGCAGAGAAGGAATTTGTGACAATGGTGTGGGGATGCAGTGGGCGTCCATTCTCCCTTCCTGATTGTACCCTTAAGTGAGATCCTTTTGGACTCTTCTGTTGGCAGCC
>NW_006779100.1:4351059-4380904 GCF_000442215.2 Lipotes vexillifer | reverse complement strand
CCCGCGTCCCCTGCATCGGCAGGCGGACTCTCAACCGCTGCGCCACCAGGGAAGCCCCTTACTGCTGTTTTTGAGTTCTTAGAGGTAAAGGCACAAGTATTTGCTCTCTGATACCCTCAATCTGCAGGCTCGAACCTACCATACAGCAATACAGCAATTATTTAGGTAGGAACTACTTGTGTGGACAGGTTCCAAAATCTAACTTACGACTTTTTCCCCCCAAACCTGTTCTTCTTCCTAATTCAGTTAATGACAGTAACTCATTTTCTCACACAGGTATGAAATCTTTTGTCTTTGACTTCAATTTCTTGCTATCATCCAGAATTTGCCAAATCTGTGAATTCCACTTCTACAATATCTCTGGAACTTCATCCCTTGATTCCATTCCCATTGCCACTACTCTAATCTAGGCCCTCAGTAGTTCTTGTCTAGGCTCTTCTAAACCAGTCTCCCTGTGCCACAGTCTCTCCTTCCTCCAAACCATCTCAACCCACTGTTAAAAGATTTCCCTAGAATAGCTCAGATCATGTCACTATATCCCTGCTCAAAACCTTTCATGGCTTCCCATTCCTTACTAAAACAAAGCATTCAAAGCTTCAAACTCTCTTTCCATTCTTGTCTTCTGCTGCTCTCCATTACACCCCATATTCTAACTAATGTAGACTGATTCTTTAAAAAAAAACATTTATTTTGTATTGGAGTATAGCCGATTAACAACATTGTGTTAGTTTCAGGTGTACAGCAGAGTGATTCTGTTATATGTAGACACGTATCTATTCTTTTCCAAATTCTTTTCCCATTTAGGTTATTACAGAGTATTGAGCAGAGTCCCCTATGCTATACAGTAGGTTCTTGTTGGTGTAGCAGTGTGTACATATTAGACTGCTTCTTGACCTCTGCCCTTACTGCTTCCTCTTTATGGATGTCTTGGTTCACCATCTCTGCATACCTAATGCCATCTCATCTATGAAAAGAAGGCTACATCTCTGACTAGGTGTAACCTTTTCTGTCTTTAATTTCTCATGGCACATTGAGACCTCTTCTAGATCACAGTGATTAATTCTGTAACATAGTTATATGTATAATGGGCCACAGAATATTCTCTATCTTTCATATAGAAAAGTGCCTCACGCATAGCAAGTTCTTAATAAATAAAGGAGGGAAGGCAGGCAGAGAAGGGAATGAAGTCAATTTTCTTGTTGCACGTGTGAACGGAATGATGAGCTAACCACCAATCTGCTAACAACTCCTGACTAATTTGAAATGGATGGACAACAAATGAAAATGCTCTCAGAAAGAAATTAAAGAAGACATTAAATGGAAAGACGTGTCATATTCTTGGACAGCAAGACAATACTGTCGAGATGTCAAAACAACCCAAAGTGATTTATAGATTCAACACAACCCCTAACAAAATTCCAACAGCTTTTTTGCAGAAAAAGAGAGGCCAACTCCAAAATTCAAGTGAGACTGGAAGGACCCTTGGGTAGCCAAAACAATCTTGGAAAATAACAAAGTTGGAGAACTCACAGTTCCCAGTTCAAAACTTAGTACAAAGCTACAGTGTTCAAAACAGTGGTCCTAGAATAAGAATAGACATATAGGGGCTTCCCTGGTGGCACAGTGGTTGAGCATCCGCCTGCCAACGCAGGGGACACGGGTTTGAGCCCTGGTCCGGGAGGATCCCACATGCCGTGGAGCAACAAAGCCCGTGTGTCACAACTACTGAAGCCTGCGTGCCTACAGTTCCTGCTCTGCAACAAGAGAAGCCACTGCGATGAGAAGCCTACCCGCTTATGAGAAAGCCCGTGGGCAGCAAGGAAGACCCAACGAAGCCAAAAATAATAAAAATAAAAATTAAATTAAAGAAAAAGAACAGATATATAGACCAATAGTATAGAATTGAGAATCCAGAAATAAATCCATACATCTATGCTCAACTGACTTTTGACAAGGATGGCAAGACTATTCAATGGAGGAAAGAATAGTCTTTTCAACAAATGGTGCCGGGACAACTGGACTTCCATATGCAAACAAATGAAGTTGAACTCCTACTTCATATCATATACAAAAATCAACTCTGAATATATCAATGACCTAAATATGAGAGCTAAGTCCATAAAATTCTTAGAAGAAAACATAGGGGTAAATCTTTATGACTTAGCATTTGGCAATGAATTCTTAGATATGACAATAAAGCATGAGCAACGAAAGAAAAAAACAAATTCGGCTTCATCTAAATTAAAACTTTTGTGCATCAGAAGTTTTCTTGACATTATCAAGAAAGTGAAAAGACAACTTACAGAATAGGAGAAACTATTGACAACAGAATAGGAGAAACTATTGACAAATCAAATATCTGGTAAGGGTTTAGTATTCAAAATATATAAAGAATTCTTATAACTCAACAACAAAAAGACAAAAACCCCAACTTTAAAATGGGCAATGGATTTGAATAGACATTTTTCCAAAGAAAACATACAAATGGCCAATGGGCAAATGAAAAGATGCTCAACATCATTAGTCATCAGGGAAATGTAAATCAAAATTAAAGTGAGATACCATTTCACACCTACTACGATGGCTATAATTTAAAAAATGGAAAATAAATGTTGGTGAGGATGTGGAGAAACTGGAACCTTTATACCTTGCTGATAAGAATGTAAAATGGTTCAGCTGCTGTGGAAATTTGGTGGTTCCTCAAAAGTTAAACAGAGAATTACAATATGACAAGCAAATCCACTTCTAGGTATATACTCAAAAGAATTGAAAACAGGGGCTTAAACAGATACTTGTACACGAATGTTCACTGCAGCATTATTTTCAAGAGCTAAAGGGTGGAAACATCTGTCCATCAAAAGATGAACTGGTAAACAAAATGTGATCTACACATACAATGGAATATTATTTAGCCATAAAAAGGGATGGAATAGGTGATGTATGCTTCAGAATGGATGAACCCAGAAGGCATTATGCTAAGTGAAAAAAGCTGGACACAAAAGAAAAAATATTGTACAATTCCACTTATATGAAATATCCAGAATAGGCAAATACATAGAGACAGAGAGTAGATTAGAAGTTACCAGGGGCTGGGAGAAGAGGAGAATGGGGAGTTATTGCTTTGAGGCACAGAGTTTCTGTTTGGGGTAATGAAAGTTTTGAAAACAGATATGGTGATAGTTGCATGACACTGTTAATGTAATTAAAATATCACTGAAATTATAATTAAAAATGGCTAAAATGGCAAAAAAAAATTGCTGTCAGAGGTTAGTTAGCTTAAGGGCTATCATGTCAAGGAAGCCACAAAGCAGATGCCATTCACTTTACTATATCAGAAAAGTCACCTATTCTTTCACTCAATGTCCAATACGTATTTATAATTCCATTCTCACCGTATTCTATAAAGCATACCTTCATGCTGCCCAGGTGACTGTGCCATTCTGCTCCACGCATTACTCCTCCTGGAATATTCTCATCTATAAAAGCATTGAGAGATGTAGGATCAACAAGATCATAAGGCAAGTCCTCATCCTCTCCCAAAACAGCAACAACAATAACAAAGGGTAGGGAAAATACCTACCTGATTTATTTGGGCAACTGGGCTGACCCATATGCATCGATGGATGATTATTTGCATAAAGAGATGCCAAATGCTTTAGAGTCTCTTTGTTTTCCACTACAAAAAGAAAAATTAGCAGAGAAATTGAAAAGATTTGTCTCCAAGTTCAACTTCATGGACACAAAAGTCATATTCCTTTCCTTCTAGTAAATCTTGTACCTCACTGAAGTTTACTGAGGAGTTACTATAATTAAGCACACTGTTCACTCCAAGATAATCTGACCAAGAAGATAAGCATCTTCCTTATATTAAAAGGCACTAACGGCGAGTTTAACAAGTTATCACACTAAAATACAAACCTATTTTGGTATGTTTTACTACATTTGGGTGCGACTGTGGCCTAATTACGATATTCCTTGTAAGCTGCATTGAAAGCAACACAAATTATCTCCATATACAATGGCCTCAGAGAGATTCAACAGGCAACTGTTTAACTCACCACAAGGTGCAACCAGTCAGTCAAGGTTTAAAGCAGGAGAGGGCAATTCTGTATTGTTAATGTTTGGTTACATAATATGGATTTCTTGGGGTGGGCATTGTGTCTTACTCACTTTTGTATTTCCATTGTCTAGAGACATAATAATTGTTCCATAAATGTTTATGGAGTAAAAATTGAGCAGATGTGACAAGATGGTTACATTGAATAAAGCTAGGCCATCATTAGATCTGACTTCCCTGCTCCAAGTAACTGAACTGTTGATGTATGTACAGACTTCTTAGGTTGTTTATTCATGCAGTGTGCTCAAATGCTCACCATTTAAAAAATTTTTAGAAGGGATAGTACCTAACTGAAATTTCCTATTTAAGCTTAAATAGTATATATGTAAAGTGACATTCTACATACCTGTTTGTACTGGCTTGTCATATGGGTATGTGACCAGCACTGAACCACCATCTAAAGCAACAGAAAGACTGAAGTCCTGTTTCTGAATCAAATTTTCAATGATGGCTTTAGTTTCAGGTTGGGAGGCATTATCTAAAAATATAGAAATGTCAAACATAAAACATCAGGTTTTAACATTTTAGTATGAGCAGCTAAGAAAATATTCCCTACTTGAGCACAGTCAAAAGGCTAACTTACAAAATCTGTAGATAAATACTTTATTACTCCATAAGCCACTACCTCATGCAAGAAAGATACTTCCTAGGAGGTAGGTTATTTTGAGTTTTACACACTTTAGGATAATGCTGAAAGGTTAATGACTCTAACCAAGTTTAAGAAAATTCTTACTGGAAACAAAAAGGGATGGACATATCCTCTTTTAAAAAATAATAACCCGTCCTTGAAAGAAAGTAAGATTTTCAGAAATCAGGGTATTTTCTGAAGCATTGTTTGCAAGAGCAAAAAATTAAAAAGAAACTAAATGTCCATCAGTAGGGAAATTGTTGAATAAACTAGAGTACTACCATATATTAACAGCATAATAAGATGCCATTAATAAGAATGTTAGAGATCTATGAGTATTGAAATAGATAGATGTCAATGATATATCCAACAAAAAAGTTGCAGAACAATATGTATAGCTGATGATCCTATTTAAGTAAATAAGAAACAGACCCCTTCAAATCAATACACACATACATTGTGTGTGTGTGTACACTCATATATAAGAGAGTAGAGAGGAAGAATATACATCTCTGTATGACTATGATGAAAACCTCCCCCCCAATATTATTGATTGAATTTCTAAAAAAAACTTGAATTACTTTTGCAAATGAAAAACAAGAAAAATTTGAAAAGTTTTCTAGATGTCTCTATTCATTTATATTGTACATCCTAGACAAGAAAGCACCCCTTACTCATCTATAAAATAGGATCAACCAATCTCCTAGCAAAGAGAAATAAAATTATCTACAAAGTACTTTAATGACCTAAATATTGGTCTTACTTGTGAAGTCTGTATCCAGGTCTTTGCCACGAGCATTTGTCTGTCCTGTCTTTGAAGTACAGTCTTTCTCTTGTGCTCTCTCTCGCCCATCTGGATTTAGAGAAGGGACAATCACAATTCTAGTCCTGTCGACCAACTAAAATGGAAACAGAAATCAATGAGTTTATTAGCTCTATGTGGAATCAAAAGGTACCCTCCCATGCTTCAAACAGAAAGTCTTTATTGTTTGTTTTAAACACAGATTTAAAAGGCAGAACTGAAAAATAAATAAAATTCTCTCTTGCTCCAAAAAAATTAAAAAAGAAACAAAAAACTGCACAGCTGCTGTTCCCAGAGACCTCCCAATATCTTACAACAGGGTCAGAAACCACTGTCTGTAGGCTAAACCCAGCCTGCTGCTTGCTATTGTAAATAAAGTTTTATTGGCACACAGCCTTGCCCATTCATATGACTGTTTTTGTTCTGCAATGGCAGAGTTGAGTAGTTGCAACACACAACATCTGACCCACAAAGTCCAAAATATATACTATATGGCCCTTTATAGAAAAAGTTTGCTGACAACTGGCTTAGATCAATAATAACTGACCAATAAATAAAAATAATACAAATACAATAAACACAATAATATTGTATTTATAATAATATTGTACTTCCAGATTAAAAACTGGAACATATAATGTGACAATTATCAATGTATGTCTGGAAACAATAAGACAGAAGAGTTGAAATCAGCATATCAAAAAAAAAATGAGGTGGGATATTTGTCTTACTCATAATTTCTCCCTCAAATGAGCCATATCCAGAGGTGTTAATACCTACATTTATGGCCTGAATTTCTGATATAATTCATCCTACATATTTCTAATAATAAATCAGAATAAGTGATCCCTGGTTTATTTATTCTAGTAAAATTGTCAATAGCTTGAAAATATATTTGCAATCCTTTAATTCATTTATGCTGGAATCTCTGAGGGAGATTTTTTTCCCTATATGCTTGGGCTTAACCATATGTCTCTGGGTATATTTTCTTGAACTCTCCAGACAATTCTGGCACTTAGCTCAAAACAAATGGCAATCTAAAGTGATCTAAGCCTAATTAGACCAGTGAGGCAAATTCTCATAAACTAGGAGTTTTGAAATTCCTGGTAGATGTTTTACCTGGGGTATATAGTCTCTTATAACCTTAAGATCAGTAAGTAAGTAGTAACTCTGGCTAAATGTTAGAATAACCTAAGGAGCTTTTAAAGAAATATTGATGCTTCTGGGGATGGAGCCCAGGCACTGGTATTTGTAAAAGCGTCCCAGATGTTTTCAATGTATAGCCAGGGTAGAGAACCACTGTCCTAGGTAATCTCCCTTTTAAAAAAGAACAACAAAAATCTTTGAAATACTCCTGCAATTCACATGAAGAAGTCAATGGGATCTGCTTTGCTGAAAATGGTAAAATAATTTTTGATCAAGTCTGATTTAAGTTCATCTCACCTAATCCCACATCATGGGATCCTAATCATGACATCAATTCTTTCCAAATTTCTTTCAGGGGAGGCAGTAGGGTAAAACAGAACAGCACAGGCTTTAGAGTGAGACATGCTTGGGTTTAAATCCCTGCTTTACCACTTAGTAGCTGTGTGACCTCCTGTAAGTTATCAAATATCTCTGCCTCAGTTTTCACATCTATAAAATGAAGTTAACATAATTGCAGGGTTGAGGATTAAATTATGATGTATGTAAAGTACCTAGCACATGGTAGGTATTAAACAAATACTAGTACTTTTCCCCTTTCCTAAATTCTATACAGACAGTGCCAATTAGTGAGTGTTCTAGACAGATGCACACCCTTTCCTTCCTTTCCCTAAGACAACACAGAAACTAGGTTGCTTAATCATACATAACCAGGTTCTGGATCAACGTTCTATTCTATAGTCACGGGCGACTAAAGTAGGCACTGCCATATCACTTTTTCTAAAATATCTTAGCATCCAAGGTGTCCAATAATTTCATCTTTATTACATGAAAAAAACCCCGATTTCTCTTCTACCTCATTTTTCAATATAGTATCTTAGTTATAAATAACTGGCAATGGAAGTCCCTCTAATTAGAATATACATCACTGTGAGTAAAGATTGGAAGGGTAACATAAAGGAATAGAGGACTGAATGCAAATCTTTATTATTTTTTTCCTCTATGGCTCTTAATACATACGAAGAAATATAATAGAAAGACACTATTAACAATGACTATATACCAAGGTCCATTTTTAAAGAGTAAAGTGTATAATGACCTTAAAAGTACCTCTGTATAAAATCTAACAGGAAATTAAATTAAAAAAAAAATGGTGCCTTGATATCAGTGTATCACTGAGCTTTTTCCTTTTAAAGCACATCAAAACAGGCTATTTTCTTACTTGGGTAACAGCTGGGTTCTTTTTGTAGTTTAGGCAGAGAAATTCTGCCAGAGCCAAAAGAAGTTCAGTTCCAACTGGAGCATTTCCATGGATACCAGCAACAAAACGAATCTTTGGTTCTTCAGGCTCAGATACATTGGGCTTATTGGAGATTTCAAGGGACCAAATGTGACGATATTCAGCACTCTGTCCCAAACTTTCAAAAACAAGAAACAAAAAGTCAGCACGTAATCAAGTATTATGTTAATGCTGCCTTACAGATTTTAAAAAAACAAATGAGAACAAAATTTGAAAAGTCTTAAAAAGTCTTTAAAGAGTAAATCTTTATGTCGGACTACTTTAAGAAAATTAGGCTCCCTTAATCAAAGAAAGTCAAATAGATGTGAGACACTATCAGATTTAGGAAAGATTATGATTTAGTTCAGCATTCCTCCAAATTGTCATTCTCCTATCATCTTCACAATATTTACCCAATCTTCTATAATCTATACTACTCTTTAGTTAATATATGTCTTTTTTTTTTTTTTTTGACTGTGCCGCCTAGCATGTGGGATCCTAGTTCCCTGACCAGGGATCGAACCCGGCCCCTGCACTGGAAGCATGGAGTCTTAACCACTGGACCTCCAGGGAAGTCCCTAGTTAACATATGTCTTTTAAGTTAACTCACTTAAATTTTTATTATGGAAATATTTAAATATACACAAATGCAGAGCACCTTACTTTTAAAATCTAAATTAATTTACACAAATAAGACATTTTATACTTTAAATGCAGTACCAAGATTACAGCAAAACTAATTGAAAAGGCCTGCTTTTTTTGATATAAAGGGAGATTTACAAGAGTTAGATAGAAAAAAAAATATTGGCATTAAATTGAGGATTAATAGAATAGACAAAGTACCGCTTTCTCACAATGGTATTTAATGATACTTAGCAACTGTTGGAGGACCACCTAAAACTGCCTTGTGTCCCACAACTGGCAGGTGTTGCTGTATTTGCTGGGGAAATATTTAACTAAGAAATGCATGTTTAATTGAAAGGTTTAAAAAAATAACTTAAATGAACTAAGTAAATGGATAGCAAAATAATGTCCAATTTTTTGTTTTAAAATAAGAAAGTCTGTAACATCTATATGGCACTAACATGGACAGTATTAAAACCTGACCTGGGCAGAAATGTTCGAGTCAGTTGCGGAAGAGAGGTAATTGGTATTGCCAAAGTAAATATCAGTCTTTGCAATTACAGACATTATAAACCAGTATTTGAGAAAGTAAATTTACTGGTAAAATTAAAAGAACCAATGAAGGAAAAAAAGTGAAAAAGTGAAAGTCTAGTTAATGTTCATTAGGTTTGTAGTAGGGAACTGTAAGTTCAGGGCAAAATGTAAAGGCCCTAAAATAGGCAAATAATAGGAATCAACAAATCAAGGAAATAGTTTTGAGACAGTGAAAGTGAAGCAGAGAAGCCTAAGAAGTGAAGGTAAAAGTTGTTTCAGCCATCAGTTTTACATAAGCCAGTACTGCATGTTTTCCCAGAACCCTCAATCACATATGTCCCTAAGGCTTCAGGGAACCATGACAGTGAGTAGAGACTAAAGCACAGAAAATGACAGCCAACCAGGCTTCATTATCTAATTTGAAGAAAAGGTTAAACATGATCCCTGACAAGTGAGCTCATAGTTCCAAATTTGTCCCTGCCCCCAGCAAAATGAAACAAACTAAATAATATTTAGTCAGAATGTGAATCTGCAGCTGAGAAGTAGAAAGGGTTTTGAAATCAAAGTAATCATTAGAAAGAATGATTTTACATTTTCTGGAGGCACAGGCCACACATTGCTAAACTAACAAGTAATTCTGCTCCAATGTTTCTCATAAAAGTTTCCAAGATTCATTGTTAGAAAGATCTCCAAGCAAACATCTGTTTCAAAATAAGTGAAATCCAATTCTCTATACATTCAGCTCCCAAATATCTCTAAATAAATTACAAGAACCATTTAATGTGGCTTATGCTAAATGTAACCTCTTTAAAATGAAGAAAGAAGGAAAGAAGGAAAGAAGGAAGGAAGGGAGGGAGGGAGGGAGGGAGGGAGGAAGGAAGGAAGAAAGAGAGAGGGAAGGAGAAAGGGAGAAAGAAAGAGGAAAAAAAGGCAGCAAGAAAGTGACACTTACTTGGTAAGATTTGTAATATGTGGATAGTTCATCACAAGTCCTCTCAGAAACTCTGATAAGTCCTTGTATGAATGGTATCGATAAAGAGCCAGATTTGAGGAGGAGCGTAACATGAAGCCTTCCAAACCATTCTCAGCTGAAAGGTCTTTAATTAAAGTTTCAAACTCTTTAGTAGTCGGATCGCTGGCACCCTCATTGTTGGTGCTGTCCCCCTTGCCTTTCTTTGATTCATTGTTTGAATCTGTTGAAGATCGAACAAGTGTGAAGTTGACCTGAACAGCACCTTCACTGTTTACGGTCACATTCTTGGTAACTGGATTATACCTGTAATAAAGGAGACAGATCAGAGCCACGCTTCTGCAGCTGGAGTACCCAAACCCTGGGAAAACAGAGGTGTGCAGAGGATATGTGAATCCTCGAGATAAATGTGCTGCATCTCCCTAAAGGGTCAAATTGTTAACTTTGTGAGAATTTAAGATTTGTTTTAAACATTAACGAAGACCATACAAGGGTAGACTATAAAACATAAATGAGTCTTTAAGATTAAATATATGACTTCAAAAGAAAGCTCATGCTTGCAGTGTATACGCCCATATTTCCTGGAATCTGAGTTCACTTGTCTGTCATCAGGGAATATGGTGGAAAAAGTTTGAGAAGGACTAACTTAGGACATTCTCTGCCAAACGCATTATTCTTGCCCCATTTTTCAGATACTTTGATGCTTTGGTTTTTCCAATACTATGCCAAAACTGAAAAAAACCAGAACAGACTTCTTTACTCGTTTAAGTTCTAACCCATTCATTTACAGACCACTTGATATTTGAAAACCATTTTTTAAAAAAAGGTAACAATAACTTTAAATGTTTCCATGTATTTACCCTTACTTCAATGAGTGTTCAAACTAACTCTTCAGAAATAAGAGAGCTAGTAGGGGGAGGGGAAAATATTCTGTGGGAACACCTACATGTATCAAATATAAAAAAGAAAACTACAAGAGGATAAAAATTATAAGTTTCGACTAAAAAGTAAGGTGGCTCCAGTTCTAAGGTATTTGTAAAGGAGAAGGAACATAAGGAATATTAAGTTTTTTTCCAAGGGAAAAGGTCATAAGTTAATTTTTTCTTTTCAAGTAAATATATCTTTGTGGTGAGAAAAACTAAAAAATATGAAAATGGCTTTTCTCAGAGAATTAGCAGTAAGTAAGAAAATCTCACTTGATGCGAGAAGGCAAAGCTACAATAATAAAAAATAAGTGTCTGTGAAAGAGTTTTGAAAGGGTACAAATGTAAAGTGGTGGTATTTTGGGGACAACATGACTGGAAGTATGCAGAACAGAAGTCTTTTTTTCCCTACTAACAAGTACTTCCCAGAACTGTTACCCATAGTGAAGGAAATCAGTCACTATGGCTTTACATCTGGACAGGGGAAGGTGACCTGAGAGGATGAAGGTAAAAGAGGCTACTGTTCAAAGTGAATAATTTCACAAATTTCTTACATCTGATGGTTCACGTACTCACTGTGCCACCAGAGAAGAGTCAAATGTGTAACCAGCTCTAAACTTCTCAGCATTAAACTCAAGGTTGCTTAGCCTCTACAGGGCTTTCTGGCAATAATCTTTTAGAATGGAACTATGCTTGTTTCATCTCCAAGCACTCAATTACAAAGCATTCAGTAACTCACCCTCGAGCAGATGCTGTGATTTTATAAGTTCCTGGAACCAACAGACGCCAGTAATCTCCAGTTTTGTAAGTAGTTACTGGGTGATTAATTTCAGCAACACTAATGGTGGCATTTAATATACCTCTGCCATCTGTGGCATCTAGGACAAATCCTTTGACACCCTGATGAACCTGGATAAAGCACAAGGACACCCAGATTTTACTGATAAAGATCATCATCTAATTATTTTGGAAGTTCACATCCAAAATAACAGATTGTTAAATAATGTAAACATGTAGAACAAATAGGAATTCAGGAGCTCAGAGTAAAGCTAAATGTAACTGCCCATTAAACAAAATATTTCAGTTTCTGAAAGGCTAGTTTTTCATGTTAGATTTGTCTTTATCTTCCTATCAGCTACAGAAAGACATTTTGAGGACAAGTGGAGGAAATTTGAACATGGATTAGGTATTAGGTAGTATAGGGAGTTACTGTTAATTTTCTTAGGTGAGATAATAGCAATTGGAGAAGTCAGGTAGGAGAATTAACCTTATTTTTAGAAGATGTATTCCGAAATACTTTGGGATAAATATCATAACACCGGCAATTTATACTGAAATAGTTCAACAAAAGTGTATGTGTGTTTATATATATATATAAAATACAAATGCAGCAAAGTATAAAAATTGTTAAACCTAGGTAAAGGAATAGTAGTATTTATTGTTAGTCTTATAATTTTTCCTGATGCTTACAAATTTTCAGAATAAAATGTTCTAAAAAATTAGTATGCAAACTCACAGCCATTATGCCATTCTACTCAGCAAAGTACTGGCACAAAGTATTAATCAGATTATCCTAATAATTTTAACCACTATTAGCATATTTCTTATAGTCTTTACCTATTGGCCACGATGCACATCCAAACAAAAGGAAATTAATCGTTTCACAGTAAACCAATGGCAAAAAAAAAAAAAAAAAAAATTTACCCCATAGCCCACCTTTATCACTTGAAAAATTCTTAGGCATGTATCCAATCTATAGTAGCCCTTTATAAAGACAAGGGTAAAAAGTGACCACTAACCATTAAGTGCAAAACATCATCACTATATTGTTTAATCATTTTTAACTCTTCTCTGCGCATATAAATAAACTCATTTACATCCATGAATTTTCTAGATAAATATACGAAAACATGAACAGGTCAAACTGGAATTCAAATGAGGTGTATTCTAAAATCAATGCATGAAAACCACATGTACACACAAAAATCTTCTTGCCCTTGGGAGAAATTTCAAATGTCACTCCAGAATCGTCACCTGTTTCAGAAACTGGATTAGAGATCTTCGATTCTGTTCCCAAAATTTGGGCAGATCTTTCTCAAATGGGTATTTCACACAACCAAGTTCAATAGTCACTTCAAAGCAGTTTGTTTGTAAATAGTTCCAGTCCTGCATACCACCTGAAGGATAAAAATTTTAAATCAGTTACTCTGAAGAAGTTCTAACTAGCTCAGATCCCAAATTGTAAGCAACATTCCAGTAAAAAGCCAAATTCATCTTTTATCAGCATGGCTGAAAACCAATAATGCGTTCATTTGAGAGCTCTCTGATGCTTGTGGTACAGGTAAAACATCTGTACTTTCATGTTCAGGAAGAATTCAAGTGTAGCTCACACTCTTCTTCTTAGCACATCTAAAGTTCTTTGTAATAGCCAGCAGTAAAGTATAACTTTCATGAAGTTTCAGTACATTATTTTACTCAAAAGTCAAAGTGCACCAAATATTAAAAATAGTTGAAACGGTAATTTGAAGTTTTAAACTATTTATACAATATTTTTAAAAGAATGATTCTTTCTCAAAATTAAAAAATCAGTAACAAGCAGTACCATACAGGGGGACAGAAAATCCATCAAGTTATATGGCCTTAATATAAAAGAATGTTTACCTGGGACATTGTACCAACTGGCTCCATTTGTTATTCCATGAGGAAAATATTCATTAGGGTACATATTCTTGCAAGGTCTACCTTGAAACATCTGGGAATTTTCCTGGGAAAAAAAAAAAAAGAATCTTTACTTGTATTTGTTTGTATCTGCATCAAAAAACATGGGAAGGATAAAGAAAGACAGGAAGAGTGGTTAACAGTAGGGTATATGTAGGGGTGGATGGAGTCATGGGAAGCAGTGACTTACTACCTACTTTTTAAAATCAAAGCTAAACAGTTTATGCTCTGTAAAAAAAATAAAAGTGAAGACTTCATTTATTACTTGTAATTACAAGTAATATAAAAATCCAACCCAACCCCTCTCAAAAACAAAAACAACACTGTTCATATTCGTACTTTCATTTCATGATCTCAAGAAGCTTGAAGTCCAAAAGAGGTAATTCACACACAATGCAAAGTAAACATCTTTCTCTGACTTCTTGGGGACTAAGGTAGCCCCTCTGTGCTTTGACTGCACTCTGTACAATTATTTTATCCTGTTAAAACTGGTTGCACCTCTTTTCCCCCTAAAGACAATACACTACTCCTTGAAACAGTTTGTGTCTTTGTGTCCTCGGCATCCAGCAGTGTCTATAATAGCACGTGTGCAATTGCTTGTTCAATGGAGAGTAAGAAAAACTGCCACAGAGGCACAAATAAACACTACTGGGAGCTAGAGGAGAGAAAGATTATTTCTGACTAGAGTGGCAGGGGACTTTTCCTGAAGAAATTAAGCTTTGAAAGGTGGTCAAAACTTCATTTCTCTCTTTTGTAAATAGAAAAAGAAAGAAAGTACAGAAAAGTGTAAAGAGAAAAGTAATTTCTCACTTTCCCATCACTGAGAATTAACCATTTAACTTTAAATTATACAAAACAACCCCTTTCGTAAACTTAACATATCAATTACAGGCTTATGATCCCACCAATGTTATCAAATGAAAGCTATTGTTTTAGGTTACTGGAATATTTGTGTACATGCTCTTTTGCTCTCTGGCTTTTCCACTAAACACTTGCACACATCTTCTATGTCTCTATATCCCTATCTCCATTTCCATCAATATCTATCCATTTGATTATAAATTATATAGATGTACTACTGTACTAATTAATATAGTATGTATATTACAAACCTGCATTAAAAAAACATTTTAAAAACAGAACGTCTAATATATTCTTCCTACATCTTAATGGATCATCTAGTATAAATCCCACTCTAGACACCACAGTTCTAGGCAATTGCTGTTAACATTTTGACTTTATTCTCAGAGCAACTTGTGAAGATTTCTGATGGAAGGGTGATATATGATATATTCATGGCTCTAGGAAGTTTATTCTGATAATAATGTGAAAAAATGGACCAAAGCCAGGGAGATTCATCAGAGTACTACTGAAATAATCCAACTGAGAGATAATGAGCATCTGAAAGGTTGTGACAGATAGGTTTTACCATGTGTATTTTACCATCTTCTTTAATTCTCACTACTCTACTTTGATAATCTTTTTTTAAAAAACTAATTAAAAATTTTAAAGCAGGGCTTCCCTGGTGGCGCAGTGGTTGAGAGTCCGCCTGCTGATGTAGGGGACACGGGTTCGTGCCCCGGTCTGGGAAGATCCCACGTGCCGCGGAGCGGCTGGGCCCGTGAGCCACGACCGCTGAGCCTGCGCGTGCTCCGCAACGGGAGAGGCCACACCAGTGAGAGACCCACGTACCACACACATACTCAAAAAAAATTTTAAAGCAAACAGTTTGACAACTTAAAGAACATAGGGGGTGAGGATGTAGGTGTCCAGTCTCAGTCCATATATAAAGAGTCTAAAATATATACCAAGAGAGTAAATGATTCTCTTCTTTTTGCTTGGCTATAGTCTCTAATCTTTTTATAATAACTTTCATTATATGAAACAAATTTTTAAAGAGGCATTTACATAGTGGTGACAGCTAAAGCAACTGGATGCAATTGCCAAGACAGTAAAAATGGCTAAGGACAGAATATGGAGGGGGGAAAAAAAGTAAGAGAGAGGTTGAGCCACTGAAAGAGAAAAAAGGAAGCAAAGCTCTCTGCTATATAATGTAACAGAGATCAAGGGGAGAAGACAAGAGCATTAGACTTCAGAGGTCAAGAACATTTTAAAAAAACAGACTTCTGGTAACCTTTGAGGGGGCAATTCCAGGTAAAACAATGTAGGCAGAAGACAGATGACAAGAAACTGAGGCATGAGAGAACAATAAGGAAGTGGACATAAACAGAGACTATTCACTTTTCTTATTCTTTTCTTTTGACTTCTTTTGAACTAAATTTAGTTACAGAAAAGTTGCAAAAATAGTACAGAGAGTTTTATATACCTTTGATCCAGCTTTCCCTGATGTTAGCATCTTATATAACCATAGCACAATTAACAAAAAAAGGAAATTAACACTGGCATGATACTATTAACTAAAAACCCTATATTTTATTCAAATATCACCAGTCTTCCACTAATGCCTCCTTGAAATTTTCTCTTCACTTATGTCACACTGTATAGCTCCATTTTTCCACTTTCACTTAATTGAATTCATTGAATTTCATTATACTTAAAATATAGTAAAAGTTATTGTACAAAGATTAGAAAATTGAGGCAAGCCAAAAGAAAAAAATATAAACCTAGAGATCACCAATCATTTAATATTTTGGCATATAACTTTTGACGTTTTTTCAGCCTACATATGAACTGAGCATGGATACCCCACCCCTGAGTCTTCTCTAGGTTCTCAAAATCTGCTTTATTGAAATATAATTCACACACCACACAACTCACGCATTTGAAGAATACAACTCAATGGTCCTTGGTATATTCACTCAGTTGTGTGACCATCACCACAGTAAATTTTAGGACATTTTCATGACCCCAAAATAAACCTGTACCCATCAGCACTCCCCATTTCCTCCCAACCTCTTCCCTGCCCCTCCCTACATCCCAAGCTCAAGGCAATTACCAGTCTATTTTCTGTCTCTATGGATTTGCCTATTCTGGACATTTCATATAAACGGAATCACACAATATGTAGTCTCTTGTGACTGGCTGCTTTCACCTAGCATGTTTTCAAGGGTCATCTAAGTTGTAGTTTGTATCAGTACTTTATTTTTTTTTATGACTGAATAGTATTCCATTGCATGGATATATCACATTTTGTTTATCCACTTATCACTTGATGGGCATGTGGGTTGTGTCCATTTTGGCTATTATGGATAATGCTGCTATGAACATTTGTGTACAAGTTTTGTGTGGACTGTGTTTTCATTTCTCTTGGACATATACTTAGGAGTGGGATTGTCAGGCCATATGATAATTCTATATTTAACATTTTAAGGAACCGCAATTGTTTTCCAAAGCAGTTGTACCATTTTACATTCCCACCAGCAATGCATAAGGGTTCCAATTTCTCCACATCCTTACCAACCCTTGTTATTTTCTTTTTTTTTTTTAAACTATAGTCATCCTAGTGGGTAAAAAGTAGTATCTCATTGTTGTTTTGATTTGCATTTCCCTTTTTGTGAGCTTGTCGGTCATTTGTATATTTCTTTGGAGAAATGTGTATTCAGATTCTTTGCCCATTTTTCAATTGGATTGTCTTTTTATTATTTAGTTGTAAGAGTTCATTATATATTTTAGATATAAGATCCTTATCAGATATATGGTATTCTCCTATGCTGTGGGTTATCTTTTTACTTCCTTGATTATTATCTGTTATATGTTGAATTATGTCTCCTCCAAAAGATGTGTTGAAGTCCTAACCCCCAAAACCTCATAATGTGACTGTATTTAATTACAGAGGTAATCAAGTTAAAATGAGGTAATTACAATGGGCCCTAATCCAATATGACTGGTATCTTTATAAAAAGGGAAAATTTGGACACAGACAACAGGGAGAATACCATGTGAAGACAGAGGACTGGGATAATCCATCTAGAAACCAATGAATGGCAAAGACTGCCAGAAAAACACCAGAAGCTAGGAAGAGGCAAGGAAGGATTCCCTTCCAGGTTTCAAGGGAGCATGGCCCTGCCAACATCTTGATTTCGGACTTCTAGACTCTAGAACTGTGAGACGAAAAATTGTTACCGCAGTTCTAGGAAACTAACACAGTATCCTTCACAACAAAAAAGTATTAAAGTTTGATGATGTCCAGTATGTCTTTTTTCTGTCACTTGTGCTTTTGATGTCACATCTAGGAAACCATTGTCTAACCCAAGGTCACAAAAATTTATTTCTATATTTTTTCCTAAAAGTCTTACAGTTTACATTTAGGTCTATGATCCACTTTGAGATTATTTTGGGGTATGATATGAGGAAGAGGTCCAAATTTATTCTTTTGTATGTGAATATCCAGTTTTCCATAACCATTTAGTGAAAAGATTTTTCTATCCTCATTGAATTGTCTTGGTGCTCTTATTGAAAAATCAACTGGCCATAAATGTAGGAGTTTATTTCTGGACTATCAATTCTATTTCTTTGATGTGTATATGCCCATTTTTTTTAAAACATCTTTATTGGAGTATAATTGATTGCTCTACAATGGTGTGTTAGTTTCTGCTTTATAACAAAATGAATCACCATTACATATACATATATCCCCATATCTCCTCCCTCCCACTCTCCCTATCCCATCCCTCTAGGTGGTCACAAAGCACCGAGCTGATCTCCCTGTGCTATGCAGCTGCTTCCCACTAGCTATCGATTTTACATTTGGTAGTGTATATATGTCAATGCTACCCTCTCACTTCATCCCAGCTTACCCTTCCCCGCTCCCGTGTCCTCAAGTCCATTCTCTACGTCTGCATCTTTATTCCTGTCCTGCCCCTAGGTTCTTCAGAACCACTTTTTTTTTTTAAGATTCCACATATTTGTGTTAGCATACGGTATTTGTCTTTCTCTGACTTACTTCACTCTGTATGACAGACTCTAGGTCCATCCACCTCACTACAAATAACTCAATTTCATTTCTTTTTATGGCTGAGTAATATTCCATTGTATATATGTGCCATGTACATGTCCATCTTTATTCCCGTATCACAGTGTCTTAATTACCAGTCTTGAAGTAAGTTTGAAATTGGGAGATGTAAGGTCTTTAGCCCTTACAATTTATTCTTCATTTCTAGAGATAATTTTCTTTTTCTTCCATTACTTTCCTGAATTCTATCAACTCTCTTTCATTTCTTCCTGTTTCTTTTTTCATTCCTGTTTTAATTTTTTAAATATCTGAACCTATGTGGTTTTTCATATTCTCAGTCTGTGTTTGGGTATAGTCAATCTGCCTGGAGTGTAAACTTACAGTTTTCTTCTGCTTCTTGATTGTTTTTTGGTGGTGGTAAGGTTTCCTCAGGTGATATGTGTGAAATTCCATTTCCTGATTTTTTCTCATATTCTCAGTCTGTGTTTGGGTATAGTCAATCTGCCTGGAGTGTAAACTTACAGTTTTCTTCTGCTTCTTGATTGTTTTTTGGTGGTGGTAAGGTTTCCTCAGGTGATATGTGTGAAATTCCATTTCCTGATTTTTTCTGCAATGGTTCTTCATGGGAAGCTGTCCTTTTAAATTGTGCCTATCCCTTTAAGTACACCAGGCCCTTTAATTTGCATGTACTTTGAAACCTCTTCCCTATATTCCAGTGCTTTCATCTGCCCAGTTACTATCTTAGTATTTTCAGATTTAGGTTTCAGATGTAGCGTGTTTTCAATGTTTGGTGGTCCTTCCGAATCACCTTTACGCCTGCTGTTCCTTAAACCCCCCTCTTTTGTCTTCACAGATTTTCTTGGTCTGCTTTTCCTTACCATGAAGCCTTGTGGCAGGGGAAAGGTGGCTGAGTGCACAACAGATCATGATAGATCACAGTCAAGAGAAAGGAGGCGGGAGTAAAGATTGAGGAATTTAATTGTCACCTCATTTATAACAGAAGAAACAAAGACAAAGAGGAGGCAGGGTGCTGTGGGATCAAGAAATGAAGAAGAGTGATCAGCCAAGATGGTGGAGTAGAAAGACCCTGAGCTCACCTCCTCTCACGAGCACACCAAACTCACAACTATTTGCAGAACAACCATCAGTGAAAAAGACCGAAACCTATCAGAAAAGATCTTCTACAACTAAAGACATAAAGAAGGAACCACAGCAAGATGGGTTGTGGACCATCTCGGACTCGTGATATAGTCAAGTCCCATACCCATGGGTGGGCGGCCCACAGAGTGGAGAACAATTATATTGCAGAGGTTTTCCCACAGGAGTGAGACTTCTGAATCCCCATCCCGTTCCCCAGCCTGGGGTCCTGCATAGGGAAGATGAGCCTCTAGAGCATCTGGCTCTAAAGGCCAGTGAGGCTTAACTTCAAGAGGCCCACAGGACTGGGGGAAACAGAAACTTCACTCTTAAAGGGCGCACACAAAATCTCACACACTCTGGGAGCCAGGACGAAAGCAGTAATGTGATAGGAGCCTGGGTCAGACCTACCTGCTGATCTTGGAAAGTGTCTTGGGGAGGCGGAGGGCGGCTGCAGCTCACCCTAGGGACATAGACACTGGTGGTAGCCATTTTGGGGACCTCCTTCCACTGCATGGACGCTGGTGCTGGCAGGCACCCTTGTGGAATCCTCCCTCTGGCTCATTAATGCCAATACCTGGCCCCGACCCAACAACCAACCTGTAGGTGCCAGTGCTGGGATTCCTCAGGCCAAGTAACTAACCTGGCAGAGACACAGCCCCACCCATCAGCAGACAGGCTGCCAGAAGATCTCCTGAGCCCACAGTTGCCTCTGGAAACAGCCCTGCCCACGAGAGGGCCCAGGACCCAGCTCCACTCACCAGTGGGAAGGCACCAGTCCCAGACTCCCCTGGGCCCTGACCCTGCCCTCCAGGAAGCCCACTGTAGCCTGTGGACCAGCTTTACCCACCAGGGGGCAGACACCAGACATGAGAAAACTGCAATCATCAACAGATGAATGGACAAATAAGCTGTGATACACACACACACACACACACACACACACACACACACGCAGCAGAGTACTACTCAGCCATAAAAAAGAATGAAATTTTGCCACTTGCAACAACATGGTTGGACTTGGAAGGCATTATGCTAAGTGAAATAAGTCATACAGAGAAAGACAAATACTGTATGATATCACTTATATGTGGAATCTAAAAAACACAACAAATTAGTGAATATACCAAAAAAGAAACAGACTCACAGATATAGAGAACAAACTAGTGATTACCAGTGGGGAGAGGGAAGGGGAGAGGGGCAATGTAGGAGTAGGGGATTAAGAGGTACAAACTATTATGTATAAAATAAGCTACAAGGATATATTGTATAACACAGGGAATATAGCCAATATTTTATAATGACTACAAATGGAGTATAAACCTTAAAATTGTGAATCACTATATACCTGTAACTTATAATATTATACATCAAATGTACTTCAATTTAAAAAAATTAGGAGGAAAAAAAGAAATGCAGAATATGGGTAAAACACAAATAAACAATAATTAAGAAGACAGAATCAGAATGAACACACATCAGATTATTCACAGTTCCACTTTAGTTCAAGGCAAAGTGATCTACTGAGAATCAGACAAACAAAGCTGGGATTAGAAGGCTCAGGTAGAGGATGAAGGCTCAGAATCACCATAGTGGGAAATGAGCCAGGGAGTCAAGTAGCAAAATGTGAAATATTGCCAGGTAGAACTGAGGGCTCAGCTGAGGTTAGAGAGCACTATATATACATAGTGTAGTCAATTACCATGACTGTGTGACTTCTCTGGGATGTAGAAGAGAGATGACTGTAATTACTAAGGGTTGGACAGTGGCAAGGCAGGTATGTCAAAAGGGTATAAAAGATCCTAAGGTGTAGGTGAGTGCATCACTGAAAGGTATGTCCATAGGTGTAGGCTGGGTAGAAAGGAAATCAAATCAAAAGGGTTAAAGGTCAAAGAAATATAAAAAGAAGCTAAGGAATGAGAAGTTACAAAGAGGATGAAAAGTGGAACTATAATAATGGACAGAATGTGATGGGGATACATGTATAATCTGATCACTTAGTTTTTATTTTGATGATTGGAGGGTATCTCATTTTTATTATTTCATGTACATCCCTCAAAAATGGCATGCCCAAACAGAAGACAACTACACTTTAAGGTGAAATAATAGATGTACTCCCCTATTAGAAACTCTGAACAATCTCACAAGATCCACTTGCAGAGAATGAGGGAGTGGGAGAAATAGAATGACAGAAAGCTGTGATTACAGAGCACAGAGCTGCAGTAATAATCTTCATTTATCTATGACCAATAAAGTCACAGACTGAGTCAGTAGTAAGACCAAAAACTGAAACTAACAAGCCTAGTTCCCAAGCCTCAACTTTTAACATGCTTTCTAAGAACAACTTTTAAACTAAAATTTCACATATACACACACACACAAATATAACATTTCTGATTATGAAGGTAATGTGTGTTCATTATAGGAAGTTTAGAAAATACAGAAATTTCTACTTGCTCCTTTGCAATATGTTACTACTAGGCTCTTAAATACCTTAGACCAGGGGTCCCCAACCCCCAGGCTGCAGACTGGTACCAGTCCCTGGCCTGTTAGGAACCGGGCGACACAGCAGGAGGTGAGCGGCCACCAAGTGAGCAAAGCTTCATCTGCCGCTCCCCATCACTCGCATTACTGCCTAAACCACCCCCCACCGCCTACCCCTGTCCATGGAAAAACTGTCTTCCCCAAAACTGGTCCCTGGTGCCACAAAGGTTGGAGACCACTTCCTTAGACTATAGGTTGGCAATTTTTTTCTGTAAAGGGTCAGATAGTAAAAACTTTTGGCTTTACACGCTCTAAAGTGTCTGTTGCAATGACTCAACCCTGCCCTCTGCATCTATTGAGATGACTGCAGCGTTTTTCTTCTTTAGTCTGTTAATATGGTGAATTACACTGACTTATTTTCAAATGTTAAACAAAAAAGCAGCAATGGACAATATTTTAAAGAATGGATGTGCTGTATGTCAATAAAACTTTATTTACAAGAACAGGTGGTAGGCTGGATTTAGTCCCAGAGCTATATAACTTGTCAACCCCACCTTAGACTACTTTACGACGTTTATATTTAAGTACTTCTCAAATGAAATAAACTAGCAGTTTGTTTAATTTATTATGTTCCAGGTACTGTGCTAAAAGCTGTAGATGAAAAGACATTACCTGAACTTCATGGCTAATGGGGAAACACATGCAGTATGTTTAAAAGTGAGGTGGGAAACAGGAGAAAAAGAGGTAAGGTTGTCTGAAAGGAATCATGGAAGGCTTAACAGAGAAGAAAGCACTTGACCTGAGACTTGTAGGACTTCGTTTTAACGCATTTTTTTAAAGGAAAAATGAATTTTAACAGCATTTTATGTTTAAGCACAAGCCTACCTTGGAATAAGAAAGCGCTATTTGTTGAAATACAGCATCATCTGGTGATTTACTATATGTGGCAAGCCCTTGTTCATCATCATCAAAAGGGTAGTTAACCACCAAAGAACCTATGAGGGAAATGAGCAAAATGTATTGTGTTATTTCTTTCAAGATGGAGCATTAACATAAAGTAAGCTTTTCACAGTACTGCCAGAGACAGGAAACCAATACAAATTTCCAAGGTTAATTTCCTCAATAGAAAATCAAAGTGGATAAATAAAATATTAAATAGCTATGCATGACACTTAAAGACTGCCTTAACTGGAAGGGTCTTGGGAGTTTGCCTGAACTTACAGGCATACTTTACATGTCAGAACTGAAAACAGAAGTATACAGCCTTAATTTAAACAATTTTACTTTTATAATATTTAAGATCAGAAAAATTGAGCAAAATTTGGTAATTTTTCACTAAAATTCAGACATTTATAAGGTCATGTCATGGAATTTTAAACTAAGAAAGGACCTCTTGAAGTCCGATTAACCCACCCTCTTTATTTTGCAGATGTGGAGTCTAAAATGGAGAGGCTAAACAACAAATGTATGGATAGTAGAGCCAGTCCTGACCTTCATTCAGAAAAAAATGCTAGAAATTTCTCTTATGCTCATATTATAAATTAGTCAACTGGAGTTATATCATATGATTTTTCATGACCTAAAATACAGAGAGTGATGTTTTAAAACATATATAAAGGATATCAACTCCCTTCATGCTCCCCCTAGGACATAAAGCAATTAGGGTGTTTCTCAGGCAGGAGCCCTGAGCCCACGCCCCCCCACCATAGGATCAAATCCCTTATTTTCCTATTAGTCACATCATTTTCATTTGTCCAGGTGCCCATTTATTCTGCCTTGATTAGGCCATTCATCTTTGCCTTTTTTGTCATGCCACTTCCTGGGCATGGAAGTGAAGGAACAAATTCAACTTGAATCCAGATGAAGTAATCCTGTGATAACAAATACCAGCAAACATTCATATATTTAAAAAATGTTTTCTTTAAGAAACAAGTATGAAGAACTATGCTCATTTTATTCCCCAAAATAGCTCTAACAAGATAAGTGTACTTCAACACCTGTTCTCAAATTACTCCAAAAAAATTTAATTTCACCCTGGATCTATGACTCATGCCTAAAAGTTACAACAGAAAAAAGTCAACTTCTACTTAATATTGTCTTTCAAATGGCTAATTTTATAAGGGAAAAAAAAAGTCATAAAAGACTTACAATACTCCTACAAAAGTTTATTTAAAAAATAATTAGTATTGGGACTTCCCTGGTGGCACAGTGGTTGGGAATCCGCCTGCCAATGCAGGGGACACGGGTTCAAGGCCTGGTCTGGGACCGCGGAGCAACTGGGCCCGTGCGCCACAACTGCTGAGCCTGCGCTCTGGAGCCCGCGCGCCTGGAGCCTGGCTCAGCAACAGGAGAGGCCACCGCAATGAGAGCCCCACGCACCACAACCAGGGGCGGCCCCCACTCCCCGCAACTAGAGAGGGCCCACGCGCAGCAACGAAGACCCAACGCAGCCAAGAATGAATGAATGAATGAATGAATAAATAAATAAATAAAAATTAGTATCAACACAAAGAGCATTAGCTATTTAAAAAAAGATAAATCTGACTTCATCAATATTAAAAATTTTGTGTATCAAAGGACATTATTAAGAAAGTTAAAGTAAACCTATAGAATGGGAGAAAATATTTGCAAATCAGCAATTTGATAAGGGTCTAGAAGCCAGACTATATAAAGAAGTCCTGCAACTCAACAAAAAGATGAAAAACCCAATTAACAGTGGGCAAAAGACTTGAACAGATATTTCTCCAAATAAGATATACAAATGGCCAACAAGCACATAAAAAGATGCTCAGCATCATTAGCCATCAGGGAAATGCAAATCTAAATTTCAGTGAGATATCACCTTTCACCCACTAAAACGGCTATAATCAAAAAAAAAAAAAATTGACAGGGTAAGGATGTGAAAAACTGGAACCCTCATACATTGATGGTGGGAATATAAAATGGTTCTGCTACTGTGGAAGTTTGGCAGTTCATCAAAAAGCTAAACATGGAATTACCATATGATGGTATTTCCATCAAAAAGCCAAACATAGGATAACCCAAAAGAACTGAAAACAGGGACTCAGATATTGTCTGCCAATGTTCATAGTAGTATTATTCATAATAGTAAAAAGTAAAAACAACCCAAATGTCCATCAACAGATAAATAGATAAACAGATTGTGGTACATACATACAATGGAAAATTATTCAGTCATAAAAAGAAATAAAGTACTAACATATGCTACAATATGAATGAACCTTGAAAACACTATGCTAAGTGAAAGAAGATAGACACAAAAGGTCATATATTATATGATTTCATTTCTATGAAATATCCCAAACAAGTAAATCCATAGAGACAGAACACAGATTGGTGGTTATCAGGGCTTGAGGGGCATGGGGAATAGAAAGCAACTGCTTAATGGGTAAGGGGTTTCCTTTTGGGGAGGTGAAAATGTTTTGGAACGAGATAGAGATGGTGGTTGCACAGCATTGTGAATGCACTAAATGTCACTGAATTATTTACCTTAACATGGTTAGTGTTATATGAATTTCACCTAAAAAATCAACATCAAAATTTTCAAAAAGAAATATTACTTTTCTCTATATTCTTTCAAAATCCCTCTAAATTGTTAACTTGGCAGCAAAGAATTCCTCTGTTAAATTTCTTTGCCAAGATTTCAAAACCCATTTAAAGATTTTAAGATGAGAAAGCAAAATACGTCATGGAAAGAAACATATCTACGTGATTGAAGATGTATCCCCCACCATGCCAAGGTCTTGATACCACATGTAAACATCTGTCAATTATTTTCAGTGGAATGTAACTAGTATTAAGTTTTCAGCTTTAGCCAACATGACGTGATGTATTTTTTACAGAATTTTTTTTTTTTTTTTTTTTTTTTTTTTTTTTGTGGTACGTGGGCCTCTCACTGTTGTGGCCTCTCCCGTTGTGGAGCACAGGCTCCGGACACGCAGGCTCAGAGGCCATGGCTCACGGGCCCAGCCGCTCCGCAGCATGTGGGATCTTCCCGGACCGGGGCACGAACCCGTGTCCCTTGCATCGGCAGGCGGACTCTCAACCACTGCGCCACCTGGGAAGCCACTTGGGAAGCCCTACAGAATATTTTTTAAAGCTCAAAGTAAAAAATATTTTTTGTCAAACATGGTATACAATTAATAAAGTAAGAAAAAAGCCAAAAAATTATTTTGCTAACCAGGCTGCAACTTCATAATTCCTATTTGGGTCTTTGAGAATCGTCCATGATTACCAATTATAGAAGTATTTTCTCCTACTATTAGCAAGCTTTCAAAGTCATTTGAAAGAATCTCAATTTACTTCTTAAATACAAATATCCATAAGTGTGTACTGTCATTTCTAAAATGGCAGGTTAATCTATATGCCATCAAATCTCAACTGTGATACTTCCTTGGATAATCCAACAAATGTGGACACTAAATTTCTTACCTATTGCCCCTGGTGGTAATACCTTCACTCTTTTTTAATTTATTGAGATATAATTCACATACCATACAATCCATCCACTTGAAGTATATAATTCACTGTTGTTTAGTATATTCACAGGGTTGAATATACAACCATCACTACTATCTAATTACAGAACATTTCATTACTGAAAAAAAAACCAAACCCATACCCATTAGCAGTCACTCCCCATTCTCTCCACCACTATCCTCTACAGCTTAAGGCAACTGCTAATCTATTTTCTATCTCTATGGATTTGCCTATTTCTGCACATTTCATAAAAAATGTAATCATACAATATATGGTTTCTTATGACTGGCTTCTATCACCTACCACGCTTTCAAGACTCATCTATGCTGTAGCATGCATCAGTCCTTCATTCCTTTTCACAGCCAGATAACATTCAATTCTATACCACATTTTATTTATCTGATCGTTAGTCGGTGGACATTTGGGTTATTTATACTTCCTGGTTATTATGAATAGTGCTACTATGAACGTCCACATACCAGTTTACATGTAGACATGTGTTTTCAGGTCTCTAGGGTATTGACACTTATTCACACAACCCTAGTTGGACATTGTGATGATTTTTTGTTGTTGTTGTTGTTTATTTATTTATTTTTGGCTGCATTGGGTCCTTGTTGCAGCACACGGGCTTTTTCTAGCTGTGGCATGCAGGGGGGCCTACTCTTCATTGCAGTGCCCGGGCTTCTTGTTGTGGTGGCTTTTCTTGTTGCAGAGCATGGGCTCTTGGCACATGGGCTTCAGTAGTTGTGGCACCTGGGCTCAGCAGTTGTGGCTCACGGGCTCTAGAGCACAGGCTTGGTAGTTGTGGCACACGGGTTTAGTTGCTCCGTGGCAGGCGGGCCCTTCCCGGGCCAGGGCTCGAACCTGTGTCCCCTGCACTGGCAGGTGGATTCTTAACCACTGGGCCACCAGGGAACCCTCATTGTGATGATTTTTAATCTGGACCTCTCATCCTATTCAACTAAGTTCCTGCTGAATTATATAGCGGTGTATAAGCTCAGATACTACATGAGAATGAGGTCATTGTTCTACAGTTAAATACACAGCAGATAAAAGATAAGAGAATGTCAAAATCTAAACCTACATAAAAGGGCATATTAAACTTTAGGGAGAAATAGGACTAAACATTTGGATCTGTGTTTAATTTTTATAAATGACAAAGAACATGTTACCAAATTCCCAGTGAGAGGGATAAATATAAAACATTTCTGAGGGATAAATATAAAACACTTGAAGAACTAAGTGAGAAAGAAATGGAGGGAGGGAGAAGGAGGAAAAGGGAAGGAGAGGTGGAGGGTGAGAGACAGAGAAAGAGAGGGAGGCAGGGTAGATGGAAGGAGGGAGAATGGAGGAGTACTGGGAGAGGGGAGGGGTGGGGGAGGAACAGGGAAAACAGCCAGGAAACTGGGTTAAAAAGTAATGAGAAAAGACCTTTATTGTTGTCTGCCATAAAAGCAATAAGAGGCTTAAGATAGCCTAAGACTATAAACAGATAAACTTCCACTGGGATTTTCAAATGCTCTCAACAAGAATTAATTAGTGGAATATCAAGTTGCTATTACCTCCATGCAGGTTTGCTGACAGCACAAATGGATAGGCTTTCATCCAGCTCATTACAGCAATAGTTTCTGGTTGGGTAGGATCTGTGATCTGAATGAACTGATCTGGGAAATTTCGGTTCAGGTCAAAGTTGTTGCTGTTATTTCTGCCGACTACACTTATTGAATCTCCTGTATGATAAAAGATTCAAATTTAAGCCATGTTTCATTTATATTTTAATCCAATAGATACTACTTCAGCTATCTTAACTCAAAGGTAAGTGTGAACACATCAGGCTTCACTATGATCAAACACACTATGATTGAAACCGAGTAGGACCCTGTGGGACCTTCCCAGGTTAAAAGAGCCCCTCTGCATCCCGTATTTCTTGTTTGTAGAAAAAAGGCTTTAGTCTCCTAGGCCTTCCCTGAGTTCCAAAGAGCAGGTATAAGCAGTTACTAATTAGGGAAGTGAGGAAATTCAGAAGTAAATGAAAAGCAGTTAAGCAAGAAAAGTAATGACAACAATTCCCGATTAAAAACAAGAGTCCTAGTTCTTACTCAAGGGATATACATAACAATCTAACATGTATCCTTGAGTTGTTCTGCAGGATGTAAGACCCCGACCCAGTAGGGGAAGGTGACTATGTGCTGAGCACAAGCATGTAGACCCCAGACTGGCTGGAACCAGAAGGCTGATGATTAAGATTCCCGAAACATCACCCTGTTACCTCCACACCACCAATCAATCAGAAGAAAGTCATGCACCCTATACCCTCACCCCAAATGTTGCCTTTAAAAATCCTTCCCTGAAAGCCATTGAGAATTTCAGGTCTTTTGAGCATGAGCTGCCCATTCTCCTTGTTTAGTGCCTGTAGATAAATCCTGTACTTTCTTTCACCACAACCTCATATCAGTAAATTGGCTTTGCTCTGCAGCAGGTGAGAGGATCCAAGTTCAGTTGGGTAACGTGATTAAAACACACATCGTTTTTACATTGTACATTAAAAAAAATGTATCTCTTCTAGATCTTCTGAATAGAAAGGTAAAACCACTATCCTTTCCTCCTGCCTCTGGTCATACTTTGAGGGGAAAAACTCCAACCATACGAATTATATTAAAATATTGCTCATCTGTCAATAATCCACATACAGTGATGTGACCACAATGTTGAGTGGGCATGACTGGCATGAGGGGGACTCTATTGTACTGGCATACAGGTCACTAAAACAATGTAAATAAACAGACCAAATGAAAAGAGTTGCAGTATGCTCACATTAAAGTGATAACAAAAAGGTAAAGTTAGTCAAGAACATAGTTGGAAGGGAGGAGGAGAAAGGGTTCAACTTAAGCTTATTCCATTTTACTATGGGATGAGAGCCCTATTATTGTCATTATAATGAGAAAATGAATGCAAGTGAATGAAGAAAACCTACTAGAGGACTCACTAGTAGTAAGTAGTTCTATCTTTCAGAAAGGTCTCAAGGGAGGAATGTGGAAGGAATTTGTGAGGCTGACAGAGAATAAGGTCCTTAG
>NW_006779100.1:4322391-4351049 GCF_000442215.2 Lipotes vexillifer | reverse complement strand
AGGGAAAGAATCTAAATGATATATATAAGGATTAACCTGGTCATTTACTAATCGATTCTCTCAGTGTTCAGTCAGTGAGAGTAATAAACCACGTGGCTGCATATTCATATTGTGGTATCTTTTCTACTCACTGGTATCACTGCCTGGAAGGAATCACAGGTTGGGAAAAGATGGATTCTCACTCTCCTAGTATTCTGCATAATGTGGCCCATGTAAGAAAGTTGCTCTCCCTGCCCTTACTATAATGCCCTAGGAAAGATGGGCTAGCCCAGAGGAGGCAGAGGAATGGGAAGTCAATAACTTAGCAGGTTTAGATTATACATGCATGGGGAGTAGAAATGGGAGTCAAAACAGAGTCACTGGCTTAAAAAATATTTGGTTTGAGATTTCACTTATGAGATTAAGTTCCCAATACAATAATTTAACAAAAATTACTGTTAAAGTGGAACAATTTATAAAAATCTTACATTATTTTAGTAAATAAGAGCCATTACCAAAGTGGAAAACTTCATTAAATATAAACTTGATGACATAATTGTTGAATGAACTAGCCTATCTTACAAGAATACAAAAGCTAGAACCAATGAAAAATTATAAGTATAAAAATAGGAAGAAATTTCAGGGAAACAACCAGTTCAAATTCTTTTCTACCCCCAAATAATTATGCCATATAATAATCAAAAAGGTTAAGTATTAGTAGACAGCTATTCTTTACCTTCCTGGGCCTTTTCATACCCATCAGGATTCATGGATGGCATAAGGTGAATTCTAGTGTTAAGAACCAAATCTGTTACATCGGGATCTGTTCCAAAGTTCTTACAAAGGTATTCGATGAGGTTCAGTAACAGTTCTCTTCCAACCACTTCATTTCCATGCATATTTCCAATGTACTTAAATTCTGGTTCACCTGAAAATAAAGTAATTACATGGAAGACGTTTTTTCCTCTTCATTAAGCCTAGACTCTCTCTACTTTTTCCAACACATACAAAGACCCTAAACCAAAGATTTAAGATATATTTTGGCAAAAGAAACAGGAAAAAGCATCTTATAAAGCAGTCCTTACTAATATATACGTCTGAGCAAGCTCAAAGCATATAAACATATGTGTGTGTATATATATATATATATATATATATATATATACATATATATGCCATATAATATGAAAATAAAAGTACTACTAGCAGAAAGAATCTAATTATGCAGTATGTTAAACTTTGTGCATAATATGGATTATCAAATGGATTTTCTTCTTTTCTAGGAAAAAACTGGTTACGTTTTCTTTGATCCAGTTATACATACAATAGGTGACCTTTCTAGATGAAGCAAAGCAATATAGCACATAGCTCTGAGAAGCAATCTGAAATTATGTGTGAAACTACACCAATTACCTGGTTCATGGACACCTGGATTATCAGATATCTCCATTACATAAAGTTCTCTTGACTCTACCGATTTTCCCAATGAATAAAGCCGGGTGATGTTAGGATATTCATTGGCAAACCTTCTCAAGAAGATTTCCATATCAGGGAAATGGTGGTGGTGAAAGTCCTGTGGCTGAACTGGCTGGTGGGAGGACTGTGTTCCAAGAGGACTATTAGGTATAGCAACTGTGCTAGCAGTTACTACAACCTCAGTTGTGTCAGGGACTACTGAAGCCACAGTTGGCCGAAGGGGAAAATTCACCTTTGTGGCTGGTCCTTCTTTCACTATTATGTTATTAACAGTCAGTGGCATATACCTGAAAAGAAAAATTTGAAAAAGTAGATGGCTTGGAGTTAAATTGAAACAGACAATGCATTAACATTATAAAAGTACAATAGCCTTTTCATACTCTTGTGCTTAGTCTATCGAAAATCAAATCAAATAAAGATAAATGTGTAAATTCAAGACTTTTAGAGTATTATCTCACAAAGAATCCCAGATTAAGTCTTTAAAGAACTATTTCTCTTACCATCCTTTCAGGTTCCACACATTAGAATGCTTATAAAAAATTACATTCAGGGGCTTCCCTGGTGGTGCAGTGGTTAAGAATCCGCCTGCCAATGCAGGGGACATGGGTTCGAGCCCTGTCCCAGGAAAATCCCACATGCCAGGGAGCAACAAAGCCCGTGCGCCACAACTACTGAGCCTGTGCTCTAGAGGCAGAGAGACACAACTACTGAGCCCACATGCCACAGCTACTGAATGAAGCCTGCGTACCTAGAGCTTGTGCTCCGCAACAAGAGAAGCCACTGCAATGAGAAGCCAGCGGACCGCAACAAAGATTAGCCCCTGCTCGCTGCAACTAGAGAAAGCCCGTGCACAGCAACGAAGACCCAACGCAGCCAAAAATAAATAAATTTATTAAATAAATAATAATAAAAAAATTACATTCAAAGGAGAGAATACGATGAAAAATGAAGGTCGTTAATCCATTGTAACCATTGCTACAATACTCAAAGTAGGGATAAATGATCCAATTCTTTGCAGTGCCTTATCAGACTGACATTCCAACTACTTTACCAAATGGGAAAGTTCAAAATTAAAGGTAATTTATTTGCTAAAGGTAAATCCTTAGCAAAATGAGCTTCCAGAAATGTTCCCAGAGGAG
Source organism: Lipotes vexillifer (assembly GCF_000442215.2). Lineage (NCBI taxonomy): Eukaryota > Metazoa > Chordata > Mammalia > Artiodactyla > Lipotidae > Lipotes > Lipotes vexillifer. Next base: position 4,348,455 of record NW_006779100.1, on the reverse strand, counting down.
ATGGGGAACCACTCATGTCATGTATTAGAAAGCTGATGATGAGACAGCTCTTCAAAATGTCTTTCATAGAGCCCTGAGTTTCTTCTACCTTGGTATTCAATTAGCCTTGCAGCAATGCTTTACACCGCTGACCATCAAGCTTTTTTTTTTTTTTTTTTTGTGGTACGTGGGCCTCTCACTGTTGTGGCCTCTCCCGTTGAGGAGCACAGGCTCTGGACGCGCAGGCTCAGCAGCCATGGCTCACAGGCCCAGCTGCTCCGTGGCACGTGGGATCCTCCCGGACCAGGGCATGAACCCGTGTCCCCTGCATCGGCAGGCGGACTCACAACCACTGCGCCACCAGGGAAGCCCCATCAAGCTTTCAAAACTGTCCTTCTTCCCAATTTTACAACGATGCTTCATATCCAGTTGTATTGTTAATGTGACAAAAGATCCTCCATAGTATTTTCTCATTTTATAAAGGGGGAAAAAAATCAGAAACAAGGAAAAATAAAAGCCAGATACAGTAAATAAGATCTCCAAGAGTATATTTCTCTTCTTAGATATAAACGGAAACTTGACATTTTAAGAGTCTAGTTTAAATTCTTACCCGGTTAAAAGTGCTGTAATGTTATAAGTTCCAGGAACAAGTAATCGGTGGAAATCACCAAATCTTCCTGTTGTGATATTATGATTAATACCAGCCACTGAGATGGTTGCATTCTCTAAGCCAGCTCCTGTTACTGAATCTTTAACAAATCCTTTAACTCCAATGTGGACCTAAAAAAAACAAGAATCAAAGTAGACTGCTCAGAGACAATCAGTTTGGAATGCAAGAGAAAATAACCTCTCTGCATTGATGCTAAAATTTTTTAAAAATAAGGTTATTCCTCTAGCTCCCTGAAATATTTTTCAATCTCTCCAAGTTAAAACAAAATATAGACCAAAAAAATTAAATCCTTAAACTTAAGTCATCTGAAATCTAGACTGGTAAAATGCTTTTGAAATTCCTTCTCCCCAAAGCCAGACTTCTGCTTTTATCAACAAGATATAAGTAATCATTTCTGATATATCCAGTAGTATATTAGCCTGCCTGATATTTAAATTAAACTTATGTCCGTGGTTCATATAATGGTAAAGGTTCTCTAGCAAATATGATCGAATGGCATTGTAAGAATCTGGTACTACAAGTTTTGCTAATTATTTCAGGTGGTAAAAGTGTTGTAAGACAGTCAAAAGAAGCCCTCCAGAGGAAAAGAGCTGGGGGGAAGGATAACAGAGGCATGGCTAGAATATGTTCTAATAGATTCTAATATAATAATTTCTAAATATAATCTACAACCTTAAATAATAAAAACAGAAAAATAAAGGGTATCTAGAATAAACTGTTGTTCATATACACAAATTTCTCCCTTATTTAATCAATTATTACCATACGCCAACCTTCCATTCAGCTTTTACCTTTTCAATCAATGTGATCAAAGACTCACGATTGTTCTCCCATTCTTGTTGAAGCTGCGAAGCTGGTGGGTACTTGCAACAAGACAGTTCTAATGTGATTTCAAAACAGTTGGCCCATAGATAATTGTAATCTTGCATGCCACCTGAAATATGAAGGAAAAAATAAGTTTATTCTCAAAATTCTACTCCCGAAAAGACCATAGAAATTAAATCAGTCATCTCTGCATGTATAAATTCTCTTTTCATTAAATTGTTTGAAATTGGAGAAGGCTCTTGAATTATAGAGGACATTAACAAGGAAGGCAAAAGGAATACACCTTGGAAAGGAATATACATAAAGGAAATATATTTGATTGATAGGATAAACAGTTATAAAGAGCATGAATATAATTGTTAATAACAATAGCAGTAATGATAACCACTCTACATTTGAGTGTTTACTATATGCCAGCTCTGTTCTATGACCTTTATGTGTATTAACATTTAATCTTTACAAAAACTTTTTGAGGTAGGTATTGCTATTTCACCCATTTTACAGATGTGAGAAGTAAAGCACAGAGAGGTGAAGATTTTTGACAGAATGAACATGAAGAATACTCAGGATCTTAAAGTTATAAAGGATATTCACACCAAAGCATTATTAAGGGCTTACTATTCTAACTGTACTCCCTGTATCACAAAGGTGACAAGAAGGGTCTGGATCAAAATGGTAGAGTAGAAAGATCCTGAGCTCAACTCCTCACATAGGCACACTAAAATTACAACTACTTACAGAACAACTACCTCTGAGAACAACCTGGAGAATAACAGAAAAGATTTTCCACAGCTAAATATAGAAGGAAGGAGCCACAACAAAATGGGGTGGGTGGGTGGAGATGCAGTCTAGTCAGGGCCCACACTCCTGGTGCAACGACGCACAAGCAGGAGGAATATCACAACTGTGACAGTCATCCCTGAGGAGCAAGGAGTCCAAGACCAACATTGAGCTCCCTAGACCAGGGTCCTGAATTAGGAAGACAAGCCTCCAAAATGTCTGGCTTAAAAGCCAGTGGGGCTTATGTTCAGGAGTACCAGAGAGCTGTAGGAAACCAAGACTCTGCTCATAAGGGTGCATGCAAAAATACACTCGCTCCAAGTCCCAGCACAGAGGCAACAGTTTGAAAGGCACCTGAATCAGACACACTTGCTGATATTGGATAGCCGCCGGGAGAGGCAGGAGGCAGCTGGGACTTCCCCTGGGGACTGAGATGCTGGCAGCAGCCATTTTTGTGATCTCATTCTATCATGCTGACACCAGCACTGACAGGCACCATTTTGAAATCCTCTTTCAAGCCTATTAGAGCCAGGGGCCTGCCTCACCCACCAGCATGCCCACAGTGGTCAAACAATGCTGAGCATCACACTCAGTCATGCCGGGGCCTGCCCTGACCATCAATGTGCCCAAGCAGTTGGCCCTGCCACAACAGAAAGGCACAAGCAGCCCTCATAGGGAACACCCCTGAAGTATCTGCCCAGAGGGGAGCAAGCTGCTGGGCCCATAGGACATATCCAACATAAAGTCACTTCTCCAAGATCGGAAGACATAACAGACCTATTTAATACAAAGAAAATCAACACAGAAAATTAGGCAAAATGAAGAGACAGAGGAATGTGTTCCAAATGAAACAATAAGACAAAACCTCAGAAAAAGACCTAAATGAAATGGAGATAAGCAATCTACCTGATAAAGAGTTAAAGGTAATGATCATAAAGATGCTCACTGAACACAGGAGAAGAATGGATGAACACAGTGAAAACTTCAACAAAGAGTTAGAAAATATAAAAAAGACCAATTAGGGCTAAAGAATACAATAACTAAAATGAAAAATAGGACTTCCCTGGTGGCGCAGTGGTTAAGAATCTGCCTGCCAGTGCAGGGGACATGAGTTCGATCCCTGGTCTAGGAAGATCTCACATACCGAGAAGCAACTAAGCCCATGCTCCACAACTACTGAGCCTGTGCTCTAGAGCTCGCATGCTGCAACTACTGAGCTGCGTGCTACAACTACTGAAGCCTGCGCACCTAGATCCTGTGCTCTGCAACAAGAGAAGCCACTGCAATGAGAAGCCTGTGCACCGCAACGAAGAGTAGTCCCCGCTTGCCACAACTAGAGGAAGCCCGCGTGCAGCAACAAAGACCCAATGCAGCCAAAAATAAATAAAATTTAAAATAAATAAATAAGTAAATAGAAAGGGACACATGAATTTTTTTAAAAAAATTAAAATAAAATGAAAGACACACTATAGGGAATCAACAGTAGATTTGATGATACAGAATAATGGATCAGTAATCTGGAAGACAGAGTAGTAAAAATTACCCAAGCTGAACAGGAAAAAAAAAAAATGAGGATAGTTTAAGTGACTTCTGGGACAACATCAAGCATATTAACATTTGTGTTATAGGGTCCCAGAAGGAGAAGAAAGATAAAAAAGAGAAGAGAACTTATACGAAGAAATAGTAGCTGAAAACTTCCCTAACCCGGGGAAGGAAACAGACATCCGGTCCCAGGAAGCACAGAGAGTCCCAAACAAGATGAACACAAAGAGGTACACACCAAGACACATATTTAAAATGTCAAAAATTAAATATAAAGAGACTCATAAAAGTACCAAGAGGAAAAACAACTAGTTACATATAAGGAAACTCCCATAAGACTATCAGCTAACTTTTCAGCAGAAGCTTAGCAGGCCACAAGGGAATGGCATGATATACTCAAAGTGCTGAAAAAAAACCAACAACCAAGAATACTCTACGCAGCAAGGTTATCATTCAGAATTGAAAGAGAGATAAAGAGTTTGACAGACAAACAAAAGCTAAAGGAGTTCACCACCAATAAACCAGCCCTTCAAGAAATGTTAAAGGGACTTCTCCAAGCAGAAAAGGCCACAACTAGAAGTAAGAAAATGAATAAAGAAAAAATCTCAATGGCAAAGACAAACATATAGTAAAAGGTAGTGGGTCAACCACTTATAACTCTAGTAGAAAGGTTAAAAGACAAAATAGTAAAATCATCTGTATCTACAATAAATAGTTATGGGATACACAAAATAGAAAGATATAAAATATGCATCAAAACATAAAATGTGGTGTAGGGGTGGGGGGAGTAAAAATGTAGGGCTTTTAGAATCCCTTCAAACTTAAGAGATCATCATGAAATAGACAGCTATATACAAAGGTCATTATACATGAACCTCAAGGTAACTACAAACCAAAAACTGGTAAGAGATACATAAAAAAATAAAGAGAAAGGAATTCAACCATAACACTAAAAATAGTCATCAAATCACAAGGGAAGAGAGACAAGAGAAGAAAGGAACAAAGAACAACTACAAAAAAACCCAGAAAAACAATTAACAAAATGGCAATAAGTATATACCTATCAATTATTACTTTAAATATAAATGGACTAAATGCTCCTATCAAAAGACACAGGATGGCTGAATGGATAAAAAAATAAGACCCATATAAGGGACTCACTTCAAATCTAAAGACACACACAGACTGAAAGTAAAGAGATGGAAAAAGATATTCCACTCAAATGGAAATGAAAAGAAAGCTGAGGTAGGAATACTTATATCAGACAAAATAAACTTTACAACAAAGACTGTAACAAGAGACAAAAAAGGGAATGTCATAATGATAAAGGGACCAAGCTAACAAGAGCACCTAACACTTGTACATATCTGTGTGTCCGACACAGGAGAACTTAAATACATATAGAGAGCAAATATTAACAGACGTACAAAGAGAAAGACAGAACACAATAGTAGTAGGGAACTTTAACACATTTTCATAGATAGATAGATCATCCAAACAGAAAAATCAATAAGGAAATACTGGCCTTAAACAACACATTAGACCAGCTTGCCTTAATAAATATATACAGAATAGTCCATCCAAAACCAGCAGAATATACATTCTTTTCAAATGCACATAGAACGTTCTCCAAAATAGATGACATACTAGGCCACAAAACAAGTCTCAATAAATTTAAGAAAACTGAAATCATATTAAGCATTCTTTTCTGATCACAATAATCAGAAATCAATTACAATAAGAAAAATGGGAAAAACACAACCATGTGGAGGCTAAACAACATGCAACTAAACAACCAATGGGTCAATGAAGAAATCAAAGAGGAAATAAATACCTTGACACAAATAAAAAAAGAGACGGCCCAAATAAATAAAATCAGAAATGAAAGAGAAGTTACAACCGACACCACAGAAATACAAAGGATCATAAGAGATTACCATGAAAAATTCTATGCAAACAAATTGGACAACCTAGCAGAAATGGATAAATTCCTAGAAACATATAATCTTCCAAGACTGAATCAGGAAGAAATAGAAAATATGAACAGACTGATTACCAATAATAAAATTGAATCAGTAATCAAAAAACTCCAAACAAACAAAAGTCCAGGGCCAGACAGCTTCATAGCTGAATTCTACCAAACATTTAAAAAAGAGTTAATACTTAGCCTCCTCACACTATTCCAAAAAGCTGAAGAGGAAGAATCACTACCAAATTTGTTCTACAAGGCCAGCATTACCCTGGTACCAAAACCAGACAAAGACACTACAGAAAAAGAATATATCCCTGATGTACACAGATGCAAAAATCTTCATTTGTTACAACTGATGAACCTACATCAACACATCATTACCACCCAGTCCATAGTTTACATTAGGGTTCATTCTTGGTGTTGTATATGCTATGAGTTTTGACAAATGTATAATGACATGTTTCCCCATTATAGTATCATACACAGTGGTTTCACTGCCCTAAAAATCCTCTATGCTCCACTTACTCATCCCGTCCTCCTCCCTAACCCATGGCAACCACTGATCATTTTACTATCTCCATATCGTTTTGCCTTTTCCAGAGTGTCATATAGTTGGAATCATATAGTATATAGCCTTTCCAGATTGGTTTCTTTCATTTAGTTATAGGTATTCAAGGTTGCTCTGCGTCTTTTTCTTTTTTTTTTTTGGGCTGCGCAGCTTGCAGGTTCTTAGCTCCCTAACCAGGGATCGAAACTGGGCCCCCTGCAGTGGAAGTGCGGAGTCCTAACCACTTGACTGCCAGGGAATTCCCTTCTCCATGTATTTTCATGGCTTGATAGCTCATTTCCTTTTAGTGCTGAATAATATGCCTTTGTCTGATGTACCACAGTTTATTTTACCCATTCACCTACTGAAGGACACCTTGGTTGCTTCCAAGTTTTGACAATTATGAATAAAGTTTACTATAAACATCTATGTGCAGGTTTTTATGAGAACATAAGTTTTCAACTCCTTTGGTTAAATACCAAGGAGCAAAATTGCTGGGTTGTATGAGTAGAGTATGTTTAGTTTTGTTAAGAAACCACCAGACTATCTTCCAAAATGGCTGTACCATTTTGCATTCCCACCAATAACGAATGAGAGTTCCTGTTCTACATCTTCACAAGCATTTGCTGTTGTCAGGGTTCTGGATTTTAGCCTTTCTGATAGGTGTGTAGTGGTAACTTGTTTTAATTTGCATTTCCCTGATGACATATGACATGGAGCATATTTTCATGTTTATTTGCCATCTGTCTACCTTTGCTGGTGAGATGTCTGTTAAGGTCTTTGGCCCATTTTTTAATGCAGTTGTTGTTTTCTTAGTATTGAGTCTTAAGAGTTTTTTATATATTTTGGATAACAGCCCTTTATCAGATGTGATTGCCTTCTTTTTTAGGCTGAATAATATTCCTTTGTATGTATATACCAAATTTTCTTTATCCATTCATCTGTCAATGAATATTTAGGTTGCTTCTTGGCCATTGTGACTAACACTGCAACGAACATAGGTGTACAAATATCTTTTCAAGATCCTGTTTTCAATTCTGTGGTATTTACACCTGGAAGTAGGACTGTTGAATCATATGGTAATTCTATTTTTAACTTTTTGAGGAAGCTCCATACTGTTTTCCATAGCAACTGCACTATTTTATATTCCTACCAACTGTGCAAAGTTGTGCAACTGCACTATTTTATATTCCTACCAACTGTGCAAACTCCACATCCCCATCAACACCTGCTATTTTGGTATTTTTGATAGTGGTCATCCTCAGAGTATAAGGTGATATCTCATTGTGGTTTTGAATTGTTTTTCCCTGGTCATTAATGATATTAAGCATCTTTTCATATGTCTGTTGGCCGTTTATATGTTTTTTGAAGAAATGTCTATTCAAGTCCTTCGCCCGTTTATTAATCAGATTACTTGTTTTTTGTTGAGTTGTAGTTCTTTATATATTCTGAATATTAACCCCTTATCTGATACATGGTTTGCAAATATTTTCAGTAGGCTGCCTTTTCACTCTGTTGATTGCCTCCCTTGCTGCGCAGAACATTGAAGGGTTTTGAGCAGAGGTGTGATATAATCTGAACAGCCTTTTTAAAAGATCATTCTGACTGCTGAGTGAAAAATGGCTATAGGGAAACGAAAAGGAAAGCAGGAAGATGAATTAGAAGAGAATGATGGATTTGACTAGGTTGCTGGTAATGGAGATAAAGCAGAAAGATTTGGATGTAGAAAGGACTTGTTTAAAAGGAATCAAGGATGATGTCTAGATTTTTGGCTTGAGAAACTAGGGAGACAGTGTTCTTAGTGTCATTAACTGAGAGGATGAAGGAGAACAAAGGAAACAGATATGGCATGCCTAAGGTTGTGTCTTTGATTCTCTTCTCTTTCTTCACTTATGCCCTTGGTGTCTCATGCAGCCCCATGGGGTTTAAATATTATCTACCGGCTAACAACTCTCAAATTTCTATGTCCAACCTACACCTCTTTCCCAGAATCCAGACTTGTCCATCCAATTGCCTATTCAATATCTCTACTTGGATATCACAAACCTAACATATTCTCATCTTCCCTAAACCAGTCTCTCCCATGATGGTCAATGGCACTAGAAGAATTTAGTTGCTCAGGCCCAAAGCTCTGGAGTCATATCCCACATCTAAAGCACCAGGAAATCGTGCTAGTTCTAACTTCAAAATATATCCAGAATCCCAAGATTTCTCCTCACCTCTACTGCTGCTGCCCTGATACAAGCCACAATTGTTTCTCCACCTGGATTTCTGCAATCACTCTTAATAGGTCTCCCTGTCCCTGCCCTAGCCGTTCTATGTTCTTTTCTCAACAGAAATGCCAAAGAAATTCTGCTAAAATGTAAGTCGGATGTTATTCCCCTATACAATGACTCTATCCACCACCACTGCCCTTCCCTCTCTAACCTCCTTTTATACTCTCCCCATCACTGGCTGTGCACCAGCCACACTGGCCTCCCCGCTGTTCACCGGATACACTAGGTACCTCCTGACTTTGGGTCTTTGTTCTAGCTGTTTCCTTTGCCTGGTATGCTCTTCCCCCAGATATCGCTACTTGACTAACTCCTTCCCCTCACCTTCAGCTCTTTGCTCCAATTTCAACTTGACAATTAGGCTCACCTTGATTTCCCCACTTAAAGTTGCTACTTACTTCTCCCCATCGCTGTCCCCAAGCCCATCTCACCAGCACTCTCACCCTTTTCTACTTTTTCTTTTTTTTCTACAGTACCTAACAATTTACCTATTATGTTTCTTATTTACTGCCTGTTCCTCCTTGCTAGATTATAAGCAACACAAGGGTAGAATATTTGTTATGCTTATTGATGGATATTCCAAGCACAAGAACAGTACCAGGCACATCGTATTCCTTCAGTAAATATTTGTTGAAGGAATGAAAGTAAGTAGGCTGGATCAGTGGGAAGTTAAGACTTCTGTTTCGAATGCATTAAATTTGAGATTCCCATTGACCATCCATGTGGAGATGTCAAATAGACTTTGTCTTTGTAAAATATATGTGCAGGTTTACCACTACCACAAGCCCAGTAACTCTGTCTTAACCTTTTTCCTTAGAAGGCAAGCTATCCATCTTTTGGTTTTCTCTTATCTTCCAGCATCTTGGCACTTACTTTGGGTCTGGAAGAAAAATGGTGAGATGCTGATTTTCACATCCCTACCAGTCATATTTAGTCATTAAGTGACGTAAGTCACCTTCAGTCATTGTTGACCTCTGATCATCTTTGGTAACTCTGACTCACATGTACACATGTGAACATACATATGTTATTCATTGTATATCATATTTATTAATCTCCAGTATTTACTACTGTATTGGTCACAGTACAATGGTCATTGTAAATCATTAAACTAAGATTATAGGGATTTATAAATAGGAGACATATTTCCATTCAGAGTTTAGAGTCTTGGTAAGGAAAAGAAACACAGAACACATACAAATAATTTCAGAGCAATACAAATGTGAACTAATCTATTTTTCTTTTTTTTTTGAACTAATCTATTTTTCTGCATATATAAAACTTAATAGAAAAAAATCTTCCCATCTAAGGAAAAAAAAACTTAATAGCTGAATTAAATTGCAAACACAGTCAACTCACGCTTTAATTATGCCAGAATGCAGTGAAGTAGACTACTTATAATACTATAATCACCAGGCTTGAGTCCTAGCCTTCTTTTGTCTACCCCTTAATTGTCTTACTTCAGCAGTAATTTAAGAAATACTAGCTAACAGCAACAAGAAGACAAAACTTAGTCATATTTTAGAGTGTTATCTAATCATCTTTTTAGATGTAACTTTAATAGGACTGTAACTAGCCAGCTCCAATCAATAACACATACAAACATATGCCCAGGGTAAGGGGCAGGGAGGAAGGACAGAAGTCTTTTAAAAATAAGACCTAATTCTCAGAGAAGAAACTACATTCAGTGGCCTCTGGTCCTACAGATCACGTTTTATATAAATAGTGATTTTGTAACATATAACTTACAAACAATCTAAAACTAAAGGTCTGGGCTTCCCTGGTGGCACAGTGGTTGAGAGTCCGCCTGCCAATGCAGGGGACACGGGTTCGTGCCCTGGTCTGGGAAGATCCCACATGCCGCGGAGTGGCTGGGTCCGTGAGCCATGGCCGCTGAGCCTGCGTGTCTGGTACCTGTGCTCCGCAACGGGAGAGGCCACAACAGTGAGAGGCCCGCGTACCGCAAAAAAAAAAAAAAAATTACTTTAAAAAATCATCTAAAAAACTGGAAACAAATGGGATATTAACTGAGTTATGAATAATTTAAGATTTTTTTCAAGATGCCACAAATAGGCATTATTTGCCATCTGTATTAAACTTCACATTATTTTTCCAATACTAAATGTCAAAGACTGTATAATAAGTAATCTTAGCTAAGTAGCTGGTCCAGATCCATTGTCTTGATTTTTTCCTTAAAAGAAAACCTACTTATGCAAAGCTAGAGCTAGAGTTCACTGTCACAGAGAACACTGATCTGCAGATAGGCCTGACATTTCTGACAGCTGCAACTACTACCAGATTCAGTTAATACATTTGTTTATTTTTTTAAGCTGATATGTTATGTGGCTCAACATAGACTAAAGGATAAAATGTCTGATTTCAGAACATTATCCAGTCAAAGAAAATTTTAATTTTGGGAATGAAACATTCACCATAGGCATATCTCAAAGCAATAAAGCACTTTATTAACAGTATAAAGGATCTGCTATTTATCCTACTCATTAACAATCATAAATAATCAAGCCTCTAAAATCCATTAGTCTCTTACTGGGCTATCTAAACCAATGACCTTCAAACTTTTTTATTCATAGGAAAATAATCTTGAAAAATTATGCAACATTTCACGCATTTTAAAGTTGGTACCTAAAAGTTTTGATTTTAAATTAAAATAGTAACAACGTAATTTCTTGCATAATGTAAATTTTTATTTTTTAAATAAAGCCTTTACATTGTTATTTTAGGTGGATTCAAATAAATAAAAATACTACAGAGATTTGACTCCTAGAATCATCTTTTAAAACTTGCATGAACACTCTTCTTCAACAGGAGGAATTTTATAGCTTTCTTTTGTAAAAGAAACTTGAACTTTTATTTCCATTCCACTTGCTCCACAGATTGTTATTCAAATGGGACATACTTTTTTTTTTAATAGATCTTTATTGGAGTATAATTGCTTTGCAATACTGTGTTAGTTTCTGTAGCACAACAATGCGAATCAGCCATATGAATACACACGTGTCCCCATATCCCCTCCCTCTTGAGCCTCCCTCCCATCCTCCCTATCCCACCCCTCTAGGTCATTGCAAAGCACCAAGCCCATCTCCCTGTGCTATGCTGCTGCTTCAAGTGGGATATACTTTTATGCTTGAAAGTCCTTCATGGATCATCCTATAATACTTCAATCTATAATAATACGTATGTATGCATATTTAAATTTCTCTTAATTTCCAATGACATTAATGCCCTATTAAATTTTTGTCTTCTAGATTGAATTATTGGGACTTCCCTGGCAGTCCAGGGGTTAAGACTTCGCCTTCCAATGCAGGGGATATACCTGGTCGGGGAGCTAACTAAGATCTCACATGCCCCAAGGCCAAAAAACCAAAACAAAACAGAATCAATACTGTAACAAGTTCAATACAGACTTTAAAAATTGTCCACATCAAAAAATATCTTTATAGACTGAAGTAGGACAATAACTACTGGTATACAATTTATCAGTAAAGGCATAGTTTTATTATCAATTTCAATAAATAATAAACCTAACAGGTTATAATTACTGAAAATATATCTTTTCATGAGACGTTTCAGTGATGCTTTTATGATACCATTAAAGTAATCACCAAACTGTCCCTTTTGTTTTTGGTGCACTTAGTAAAACTCTGAGTTAACATATCATAGTGTGATTCAGATGGATAGAAAAAAATAGGCCTATCTTCAGTCAAGTGGAAGAAGAGGATATGAGACTGAACCTCAGCAGCCAGTATCTTTCTCAGGCATGGAAGATCTGGAAATTTATTTCCTTAAAGTTATCCAAACTAACTGGTCTCTTCTTCCTCCCCATACACACCGAGCTTGAAAACCACTGTTTTAGACTATTTCCTCTACTCCCAAGGGAAACTGGCAAAGAAAGACGAAAGGTATATATTTTGGTTTTAAGCCTACCTACCAATCTACTATACTCAGAAAATATTGAATGCAATGTATTGTGAAAGCTATGATGCTTTCATTCCTTTACCAATATTAAAGAATAAGACTAAAAGTGTAATCACTAGGAATCTGTCCAGCACTACAACAAATTGTGATCAATACTAATTGTTATGGGTGGCTAAATCTTCTGATCAAAGAATCTATTCATACCCATTCAACTCCTTCAATCCATGTGTCTCACAAGTCATCTTCGTATGCTTGAAGATACTCAATTCATCTTTATCATGGAACCAATCCCTATTACTGTTTTCACTAGAGAGATCTAGCTTTAAGGAGGTGGAGGGTATTTAAATAAATTCAACCATTCATTCAAAGATGGTGCACTAACAACCCACTCTTATGCCTCATGCAGAAAGCCAATGGAAAAAAAATATAACCAATGCTACAATGTTAAGACTTGAACATAGCAAGTTTTTCTTTTTTTAACTTGCCTCAGTAGGTCAACTATAAAGTATCAAACTGTATGACACAAGAACCCCATAAACCTTTTACAGAAAAAAAAAATGCAATGTATTTTTTTTTCATTAGGAAAAGCATTTTCGCATGCAGGAATACAGACAGGCAATTTCTATTCTATATTTAAATTTGGAGCTTACTGTTATTTCTTTAATAAAACTACTTCAAGCTGGGACGAAGTGAGAGAGTGGCACTGACATATATACACTCCCAAACGTAAAATAGACAGCTAGTGGGAAGCAGCCGCATAGCACAGGGAGATCAGCTCAGTGCTCTGTGACCGCCTAGAAGGGTGGGATAGGGAGGGTGGGAGGGAGACACAAGAGGGAGGGGATATGGGGATATATGTATATGTATAGCTGATTCACTTTGTCACACAGCAGAAACTAACACACGATTGTAAAGCGATTATACTCCAATAAAGATATTTAAAAAAAAGAATGTGGTGGAATAAAATTAAAAAAAAAAAAAACTACTTCAAGGGATAGTGAAAAGTTCTCACAACTTTGACTTTTGTGAACAATTTATTTATAAATAAGTTATTAAATGATAATTTTGTACTCCTTGAGATATTTTTAAAAGCTAATGAGTATGACGGTCATAAAAATTTTTAAGTGGAAGATCTGCATTAAATGAATGGAAAAAACAGAGATTGCCCTTGAAAGAATTTTTCCCATATTCCTGGTCTTTAAATTCAAGTTTGCTTTCACCAAATCTTAATTGAACTTGGTCTTCATATTCTGAACAACTTATCTTATGAAAATCTATTTCCTTCACCACTCCCACTGAATATATATTTGCTAATGATATGATTCTACAAAGTTAAGCTACATTACACAGTCCTGTATCTGCTTTCAGTTTTGTCTAACTTGGTCAACACTCTCTCTCACGCAGGTCTTTGAACTGTATTTTCCTTTGGTTTTTTTTTTGTTGTTGTTTTTAAGTACTTTTTTATTTTCTACCCCCTGAATTTAAAAAAAAAAAAAAAAAAAGCACATCTAATTTTTAGACTTTGGATCTGAAGATTTAGGGGCCATATTCTAAAACAGTGTTTGGTTCTCAACCTTGATGAAAGTCTACTATTACATTACAAAATATACAAGCACACTGCTCCTAAAGGTTAGATTTTTATATGAGGCTATACTTCAGTTTACTAAAACAGACAAACTTATGACTCAAGCAGAAGAAAAAATTCTGCTTGAGTATCATTTTAAGTTTTTGCTTTCCTTTTAAATGAGGTAGTACTCAGATAAAAGAGAGAGAGAAAGGAAGAAAGATCCAAGTAGCTCCTTAATGTACAAGATCAGATAAAACCAAAAGCCCTTTATTAATGCACATTTGATTATCAATAGTATTCTTAAAATATGAACAGGCTGAGAATATCTAAACTGTTGTCATGCCTTAAAGAAAACATCCCAGTACAAAATGCCAGAAGTACATTCACTTTGGAGATGAAAAAGCACCCATCTGTTCATATATATATATATATATATATATATATATATATATACTTTTTTCCCCCTAGTTGAATTTCTGGCTCCAAGCAATTAAATGATGCTAGGAAACAATATCAATTCAATTTTCAAAATCAGGCACACTGCCATATGCTTTCCACATATCTCATAATGCCTAAATCTCTTTATAATCTTGACCTCTTTCCCAAGCTCCAGAGCCTATTTCCCAACTGTACATCAAGTATTTATAACTAGTACATCCAGTACCACCTCACCTCCAATTTTCACTCCTCTCACATCTAAAGAGAAAACACACACACACACACAAACACACCCCTTCCAATTAGTTTTTCCCCATTTCCATTATCATTCTTACTTATCCAGGCTCAAAATCTCCAAGTTATATCTTTAATTAAGTCTTTCTTTGCCTTGACACTCTGTTCTACTATCTAACTGACGGTCAATTCTGCAACTCTTCTTGCACAATTTCTTATATATCTCATACTCCCTTTTCATTCCCATGGCATCCCTCTAGATAAAGCCCATATCTCCAAAAAAAGACCTTACTCCAAATAACCGTAAAAACCTCCCTAGTCTCACTTCCTGTAGGACCCTTTCCCTGCCAATACATTTTGTATAAAGATAACTACAAAATGCATAGCACCCCACTGTCCTTATCAAAGAATTCACACTCTAGCAGGAGACGCAAAAAACTAACAACATAAGTAGATAAGCATTACACTGATGTTAAACAAAATATTCTAGGAAGGTAAGAGTGACAGTTACTACAGGGGAGGTTTTCAGAGAAGGTTACAGCTGAACTGGAGAAAAGCATTCCAGACAGAGAATAGCCCAGTATGTGAAGGTTCACATTTTGCAGGAAGGACAAGTCATTCAGTGGTAGGTGAAAAGAAGGAGAGAAGACTAGAAATGTAGGCTTGAGTCAGACTGTGAAAAGTTTAGACTTGCTCCAATTAAAATGTGAAACAAGCAAAGATATAAGAATGCTTTAAGTTTTAGTGTGTTTGCTAGTTTGCTTTTAATATGTAATTTTTAAAACAAAAATTAACACAAGCACTAACAGAACTAGACACATCTACCTTAAGTGTGACCAATGGTAAATCACTTATCATATACACTTTGGATTAGTAAACAGACTCTGCAGGAAAATTAGATATGAGGACAGTATTTTGTACAAGTTCATTAGGTCAGATTGGTTTATGTTATTTAAATCCTCTGTGTCCTTACTGATATTTTTGTCTTCATGATCTAACAATTACTGAGAAAGGCATGTTTAAAATCTCCTACTGTATTTATGGATTTGCCTATTTCTTAATATCAGATATTATATTTCTTCAGTTCTGTACCATCCATTTGATTCTTTTTTATTTTATATAGATTCCAATTTCCTGGTGTCATAAGAATTAAAACATTTAATGACACAGAAAATGCTGCACAAGAATAAGCTTTTCAGCCCATTTTTGGACCAAATCTAACTAATCTTTTATGCTGTTCAAAACAGTTTGGTAATTATTTTCCCCAGGCTCTTTCCTTTCTGTCAGCAATCTACTTAAAGCCAAACATACCTCAGTATTTAAGAGCACATCAGTGCTACTCAGTCTGACCTCCACTTTATGCAGAGAATGGCTGCCCACCATGATCAAAGGAGTTTAAAGTCGCACCAAAAAACCTGAATTAGTTACAGATATGGTATCTGGTCACATTTCATAGCTCTCTTCTCTTTCTAGGTGGTTACTTGCCCTTTTAAAAATTTCTGTAAGTTGAAAGAGGGCAATTCCTAAAAGTTGACTGAAACTATAATTCAGTTTCATTAGGTTTGCTTTGGAATAAACATATTAAACCATCAGATGATTTTTATAATGTCTTCAAAACCATGAAGAAAGAAAATAATAAAGAATGGCAAACAAAAGGCATACAAATCAGCACATTGTGGTTAAAAAAAAAAAATAGAAGAAAGCCTGCCCCGTGAATAAGTTCAGCTTAGGCTCTCACAATAACAGGCTTTAGCAGAGGAGCACGACTGCTCACAGGCCTTATTAGGATAGTCATTCCCTAGATGGATCCTGAGGTTTGAGAGACATGTTGAGAGAAGCAAGGCCACCCACGTAGGCAGCTAGATATGCTGAATCAACCCTGGCAATGAAGGTGAAGGTGGTGGGGACAAAATTACCTCACATCCCCCACTACTAATACACTATCTGATCCCCGAGAGCAGGAATTGTTTCTGTTTTGCTCACACTATACCCCATCACTTAATATAGTGTATGGGATATGGCAGGTGCTCAGTAAATATTTGCTAGGTTAATAAATGATTCCACACCAGTTATTTCTTCTCTAAGGCCTTGATTTCCTATAAAGCAAAAGGGTTGGACTAGATCAATATATTCATTTTCAGCTCTAAACTTCTTTGAGTTAGAATTTTTAAATACATCACATAAATGTCAGTCAAGTTATTCCAGGACATCGGGGTCTGAATATATGCCTAGTCACAAGGTTTCACAACATCTTATCGCAGTCCAGTATAAGACAAACAATGAATTTACCCTGTTGAAACTACTGAAACTTAAAACTTATGTTTCATGGGTGCACATATATGTTGAAACTTATGAAATTGTACACTTTAAATGTGTCCAGTTTATTGTATATCCATTATACCTTGATAAAGCTATTAAAACACACACACAAAAGAAACTACCGAAACTGCTCAATATTGCTAAGGCAGTAAGAGATATAAGCTACCTATTGTAGAAATAAAATATGCCTGACCATCCAGCTAAAACAGGAGAGAAGTAGATGCTCATAAAAACAATAATAATGGCAACAGCAAAATTTAGCTCCTTTAGATGTCTGAAGACTCAGAAAAACCCGTTGCCTGGCTTAACCAAATAATCTTACTATGAAGGAAGCACACTTACTTTTAAAATAGTATAACATATATTTACCTTCCTTAATTATCTGTCAATTAGAAACTACTTTCTAACCTTTTATAACTTTCTCCAAAAATGAAAATTTAATTATTTTTTAGTCCATTATTTTAAATAGTATCTCAAATAATGAAGCAACTTGACTACATCACAAAACCACTAGTTCATGAAATCAGGTTTTATTAAATATACTTGCTAAAAGGAATTCCCTGGTGATCCAGTGGCTAAAACTCTGTGCTTTCACTGCGGACGGCGTAAGTTCAATCCCTGGTCTGGGAACTAAGATCCCACAAAAAAAAAAAAAAAAAAAAAGAAAGAAAAAAAATAGAAATATATTTGCTAAAGATTGAAATGAGATTAAACATTAAAGTACGTCCTTTATCTTTAAAAATTTTTAATGGTTTTCAAACCACCTCTAATTGTTCCGGGCAGAAAGTTTGGCTTCTAAATATTTCAAAGCCCTTTCTAAATAGTTCAAATCACTAGTTATATATAAGAAACACTGGTAGAAACTATACGGGAATAAGAAGACCCTAGAAAGTATCAAGTCCTAAAACTTAGCCCCCAATTTGTGTACACTTGGCTTGACATAAAAAGTCAAAGAGTTATTCAAATATTTATATGAAGGCACATCAAGAGAAACGTCGTAACATACTTTATAATGTGACTAACTGCCAACAACAAGGTAAGGGGAAATCTAAGGCATTCACCGTGGGCAGATTCTAAGAAGAGAAAAAAGTTTATACTGATGACTTTTCCATAGATTGACTTGTTCCCTCTGATTACTCTTAATTAAATTGTCTAAGCCTGGGCATAAAAATGAAAAAGTCATTATTCAAAGGATACCAAAAGTTTAAAAAGAACAACAGCTGTTTTTATAACATTTAAAAGAAAAGGTAAAAAATTCAAGCCTACTTTAACATAAACATAGCATTCCATGAGAAATTGCTGGTGGATATGTAAAGTAGTACAGCCACTGTGTAAAAAGCTAAACACAGAATTACCATATGACCCAGCAATTCCACTCCTGAGTATTTGAAAAGATTTGAAAACAAGGACTCAAGTAGATACTTGTAGATACCAACATTCATAGCAGCATTATTCATAGTAGTCAAAAGGTGGAAACAACGGATGACTGGATAAATGAAACGTAGTATATACATACAATGGAATACTTCTCAGCCATAAAAAGAAATGAAGTTCTGATACTGCTGCAAAATGGATGAACCCTGAAAACGTTATGCTAAGTGAAATGAGCCAGATGTAGAAGGACAAGTATATTAATGCTAGTTATATGAAATATCTAGAATAGGCAAATTCACAGAGATAAAAAGGAGATTAGAAGTTACCAGTGGCTGGGGGTGGGGGTGGGGGCGGTGGGAAATGAGTGGGGAATAGGGAGTTTTTGCTTAATGGTTACAGAATTTCTGTCTTGTATTTTTAAAGTTTTGTAAGTAGACGGGAGTGATACAGACGTACAACATTGTGAATATAATTAATACCACTTAATTCTACATTTATAAATGGTTAAGGGCTTCCCTGGTGGTGCAGTGGTTGAGAGTCCGCCTGCCGATGCAGGGGACGCGGGTTTGTGCCCTGGTCCAGGAAGATCCCACATGCCGCGGAGCGGCTGGGCCCGTGAGCCATGGCCGCTGAGCCTGCACGTCCGGAGCCTGTGCTCCGCAACGGGAGAGGCCACAACAGTGAGAGGCCCGTGTACCGCAAAAAAAAAAAAAAAAAAAGAAAGAAAAAGGTTAAAATGTCAAATTTTATGATATATTTTTTTTCAACCACAATTTTTAAAAAACAGCATTCCACAATCATCCCACATATTAAAATACAAAGGGAAAATGTGTCTTTATGTAAAATGGAGAGAAGTGGTGGTCATCACATCAACCAAGCTGCCCAACTTGGCTACTTGCAGCCTCACTTTATGTGCCTCCTGATGTGATGGATATAATGATCTTGCTGGAAATTTTGACCTGATAATCTTATAAGGAAGAAAGCAGCAAATCTAGAATATGGGACGTTCTGTAGGACAACTGGCCTGGACACTTCAGAAGTTTCACCATCACTGAGAAAAGAGACTGTTGATATGACTGTTCTAGATGGGGGAAACTAAAACAACACAAGAGCCAAATGCAATGCTGGGAGCTTGACTGCATCTGATCTGGAAGAAAAGGAGCTATAAGAGGTATTTGGGGGATAACAGAGGAATTTTGAGTTATGAACAGCATGTGCCATGATAGTACTGAATTAGTGTTGATTTCTCAGTTATAATAATGGTACATGGGTTATACAAGAGAATGTCCTTGTACTTAGAAAACACATACTTGGGAGGTATTTACAGGTGAAGTGTCATAAAATCTGCAACCTACTTTTGGATCATTTGGCAAAAAAGTGTGTGTGTGTGTGTGTGTGTGTGTGTGCGTGCGTGTGCGTGCGTGCGCACGCGTGCATACACATGAGAGGGGTTAGGAGGGAGAACATTTGGGGTAAGATAACAGTTGGTGAATTTAAATGAAGGATATACAGGTGTTCATGTAGTTTTCTTTCAATTTTACTGTGGGGTTGAAATTTTCAAAATTAAAAAAAAAAAAGATTAAAAAAATCAGAATTCAGACTTCCCCAGTGGTCCAGTGGTTAAGACTCTGCATTTCTAATGCAGGGGCACAGGTTTGATCCCTGGTCAGGGAACTAAGATCCCACATGCTGTGCAGCACAGCCAAAAAAAGAAAATCAGAATTCCTCGAAATTTCCTCTTTCCACCAGAGTATACTCAGGAATGCTAAATGAACACGGGGGGAAATATAGCATATTCAGGGCTTTACATACCTTCCACATCATACCAATGCGCACCATTTGTGATTCCATCTTTGAAAGTCTCATCTTCATCTCCAGGACAATGAGGGGCACCAGTTTTCATTATGGGGTGGTTTGAAGCATAGGCTTTTGCCAAGTATTTAAACACTTCATCATCTGAGGTTTTGCTATAGATTCCAGTAGCCTTATGTTCTGGAGAATCATCAAAAGGATAGCTTGCTACCACAGAGCCACCATGCAGATTTCCAGAAAGCACAAACCTTTGAAAACATAACCAAATCACATATCACTTTTTAAAGGGAACAGAAAACATGTATTTTAAAATTCTACATCTTTCATAAATGAACTTAGATATTCCTCTTGACACCTAGAAGACAACTCTATCAGCTGTTAAAACAGACTAACAATAATAAAAAAAAAAGAAAATGGAAAGAAAGTATTATTAATTCAATAAATTTCAAACAGTTTTTACAGTCCAAGTTAACTTCAAATAACTTTAAATAATTTCCCCATCACTGAAAAAAACAGCTGAATAACAGTGTAAATTAATGTTTCAGGAGACGTCTTATTCAGGGAACTGTAAAATCATGTATTAAGTTGAACAATATGAACTTGCCACTATTCAACCATGTCTTGACCTACAAAAATGACAATTTCATAGAGTTCAATCTAATTTTTGTACTTCATATTGTGTTAATTTCATAGAAAGCATGGCTGGCATAAATAAATATTTGTTGAATATATGAGTTAGGTTAATAAGTTTCATGCTTTTTATATTACTTTCCAGAGAGAATTTTTAAGATAGGGAGTCTAATTTAAAACAGGATGTGCTTTGCCTCATTCCATTTTCACAGTACACTAAATTCACATTTTCAGTAGAGAAGCCATAGTTGAGAAAATTCAGGGTGGGGAAAGACCTGAGCTGCTTTCAGATAAAAACAATACAGCACATTGCATCACTGTAAAAGCAGCTCTCTTTCTAGGTGTAAGGTTCCTGGTTGGACCATTAAAAAATAAACTGACATGGAGACAAGGCTGCTTCTATAAAAGAAACATTTTAAACTTTCTGCATTTTTATTGATACTTTTAAGCGAACCCATTTACAATTTGGTCAAATTTATAGATATAGAAATACTGAAGAATGCCTTTTATGGTAAAAGGTAAAGGCAAAAACATGCCGAAGTCCTATTTATACATTTTTCACTCAGGTAACAGTTCAAACGATTACTATGAGTGGAGATTAAACACTTTTCTCTTTGCACTCAAAATTAGATTTTTTGCTTCTGCCTTTTTGTGACTGAAGTAAACAGACCTACAGTAATTCTAAAGGGGGTTGATTTATAACATTTCTTTCTATATGTTTGAAAGAAAATTAAGTCTACGATATGTTTAATTTGAAAGGTTAAGTATGATCAGTACCTCCCAGAGGAGGTCAAACAATGAAAATTACTTGTTACACAGAATCTATTCATCAGAAGACAGAATTTAGCTGATAAAGACAGTGATTAAACACCAGAATAGACTATGAAAGAAGACTAGTTTTATATAATTAAAATTAGCACAGTTCTAGATACCAGAGGGGAATGCCATTTGGTATAGTGGCAATAGCACAGGCTTTAAAACCAGGCAAATATGGGTAAGAACATTTGGTTTTGCAGACATGTCACTCACCAGTAACATGATCAGGAGAAGTTGCTGCCTCTAAATCCACTGAACCCCAGTTTCTCTCTCATCTGTAAAATGGGGATTAATGCTACCTGCCTCCCAGGGTTGTTACAAGAATTAAATAAGATAATACATGTACAATTATCTTCCAGCACAATGACTGCTTTATAGCCCCTGCTCAACAAATGCTCATTCCTTTGGAGACCTCTAGCATCCTGCTTAGGGAATCACTGCTTACAGACTATAATTCTACTCACCAGTTCCAATGCTACAATGTTACAGAAACAAAAACTAAGCATCTATTCTAACTCCAATTTACCCATCCCTCCTCCATAGCAAGTTATTAACAATTGACTTTTTGGTTTCTATGCCTAAAATAATTTAAGTACTTCCCCACCACCACCCCACACTGACTTTGGGAAAGTTACAAGAAGGCTGGCCCAGGTTCAGACAATCAACTGAGCAACAAATTTTCTTGAGTGTCAACTATAAGCCAAATGTTCTGTAGGCACTAAGGAATATATTAGTGAAGAAGCAAATACAAAAATGCCCTCATGGCATTCATAGTCTAGTGGGAAAAAAATAAAAAGGGTAACTGAATATTTTAAATAAGTGAAGCATATTACTTTATATGTGTTCAATTAAAATTTTAAATTCCAAGATTCTCTATTAAATGCTGTTTTTCACTTCGACATTTCTTCTAACACTTCTCAGAAATACTGTTAAAATGGCCTAACCAAATACTTTTAGAACAATGAAATATTTGCAATCTACTTGAGTGATAAAATTAAATTATTAGATTTTCCTTACTCTACTCACATAGTTTTAAAAGCACCAATGCCACTCTGGTAAGGGCGATTTCAAAAGAAAGTGATATCTATTATAGTGGTTGTAAGATTATTTCTTTTAGTCTTTGTCAAACCAACTTTGTATATCGATCCAATTTTATCTGAAGGGTATTTTATGGTTTCCAATCAAATCAATTCTCTTAAGTGTTTCTCACACTTGACTTCAATATTATATATCATTCCTTGCGTAAGATTTAAAGTAACTGGTAAATATATCATAAAAATTATAAACAAGAGTCTGTAGATATTAAAAAGTCAATCTCCAAGTTAACTTTATTATGGTCCCCAGATAACCCTGTAAATAACTTTAAAAAATTAAGAAAACTTGATGTCTGATAAACTAAATTCTAAAGGTTTCAGGAAATTGTAGCTATACACCTACCCCAACAATATGATAATGCTTTTCACAAACATACCCCAAAAATCATTTATATGCTAATCTCCTATTAAAGTCTAAGCAGGTATATTTAATTAAAGAACCGTGCCAAAAATATGAGGGTGAAGTAAACTATAAAATCTTTATTTTAATGATGGAGTTAAAATCTTGTATATTTTCTTGAGCAGATGAGTCAATTATCAGTAGTACAAAATCATGGATTGGATGAAGTATAAAGTGAAACAAAGAAAATAAACTCCACTTTCCCAAGCAGGAGGAAATGAGTCTTAAATTGTTACGCATCCAAAACAACAACAAAAATCTATTTCTAATACAGCTGGGTGAATAGGATATCAAGAAATTATTCAAATGATTTATTTCATGAAATACATTGAAAAAGGTAATTTCTCTGTACAGACGGATGTCTGTGGTTTTAGAATTTCCTATCCATAAAGCTGTCTCTATATATTTAGGAATCAATCTCAAATCGTGTATATGCTTGTTTTTTTTACTTTATTCACATATCAATGTCCCTTGTTACTGATTAATCATTAAATAATATGCATCTTGAGTTATTTATGATTGAGGATGGAAGGATGTACTTTTCACCCTATATACTCACCTACTTTCCCTTCTGATTAGAGTTACATTTGAAAAGAGGGTGGATATGATTAGGGTAGTCCATAGCCACAAAATAGAGCCACTTTCTTTGTAATACCAACTGACACAGATGAGCTTTTAAAATCTTCACAAGCTCCTATCATTGAACTAGTCAGCCCAGACCATAACTTTAATCATTAAATACTGGTGATATGAAAGAGTTATCCAAAGAGCACATTTTTGGTCCTAGATTTAAAATTTAAAGCTTTCAGTATAGTCTCAAGGTGACTTGCACCAAGACAAAGCTCATTTTTATTTCTGGTCACAGCAGAAGTAATACTGAATACAAAAATCTACTCACAGAATTTACATCGCTGCAAAGGTCATGATGGGGCTTTTTAAACGTGTCCTTTTAGCAATGCAAACAGTGAATTTGATATATCATCTCAGAAAAGCCCTGGCCATCACAGCTTCTGACAATAAGCTGTATGTTAAAGTCACACTTCTTATGTAAATGTTCAGAGGTCCTGACACCATTATCTTTATTTTTAAATTTTATTTAAATTTATTTATTTATTTATTTATTTATTTATTTATTTTTGGCTGCGTTGGGTCTTCATTGTTACACTTGGGCTTTCTCTAGTTGCGGCGAGCTGGGACTACTCTTCGTTGCAGTGCACGGGCTTCTCATTGCAGTGGCTTCTCTTGTGGCGGAGCCCTGGCTCTAGGCACGTGTGCTTCAGAAGTTGTGGCACGCAGGCTCAGGAGTCGTGGCTTGTGGGCTTAGTTGCTTTGCGACATCTGGGACTTCCCGGACCAGGGCTCCAACCTGTGTCCCCTGCATTTGCAGGCAGATTCTTAACCACTGCGCCATCAGGGAAGCCCCGACACCACTATCTTTAAAGGAAAAATCTTCCCAGAAAGCATGCGAAATTAATACCTACAAGGGATCTCAGAAGTAGAGTGAAAGGTAGGAGATTAAAAAGAATCTAGAATTGTCATAATGGCCATGAATTTTTCAAGGTCTGTTATATATGCTGAACCTTGTAGAAGAGATGATTCCAAGTCCTACAGGGAAACTTCTTTGTTCATTATTGCTTGTATCTTATCTGTCACTCAGGTATCTTCTTCAAATCAGGATGGAAAGATTAATTGCTTCACAAGCCTTATGAAGACACAAAAATGGGGATATGCTGGCAAAGCCGATGCCTGACAAAAGGAAGAGGTGCATGGTCACTTCAGATATTATTCCATCTGGAATAAGTTCCTTCTTCCTTTATTCCTCTCTTCCACCTTTTTGCTGAAAATCCTACCCATCTCTCAGGACTCAGTTCAAGTTCTACCTTCTCCACAGAGATGACCCATATTATTGTAGCCCACACACATTTTGCCAGTAGGAACAATTCCTGTAAGGTTTAACTGGGTACATAAACACACCATATATATATTTATAATATTTTCTTGTTATACACCAATTTCTTCAGGTCCTCATGCTTCCTTTAAGTTTTTAAATCTCACAGAGCGGTTACTAACACTTAAGGTGTCTATTAAGTGTGACAATTAGCCATTTGGCCCTGGCCCACTAATAACGTGCACAAGTGGCAGCAGAAACCCTTCAGAGTCTGAAATGAAGCTGCTTACAGATGAAGGTTCCAGACCTGTACAAGTTCTCCAGCCAGCCATACCTATATGCTCCACAGCTGAGTCAGAGGTAGACTGGAAGTGAATCAGTTTCTGTTAAATAACCAAGAAGACGACCCCAGGAGTGTCATCTGTCATATCTAGGCTACAGACTCCCTCCATGCCTGTTAAAGAGCACTGACTAAATGCGTGAGTTGAAGTCCCAGCTACAGAACAGGGATGTTAATGCTGTCTGTCTCATCAGGTTGTGGCCAACATAAACTGAGATCATGCAGTCCACGGAAAGGGCTTAGCACAGTGCCTGTAGTAATAAGATAATCGCAGTCTTGTCAGTTTATGTATAAAATAAGTGAGCTGACCTAGGTCATCCTTAATGTCTCTTCTGTCGCTCATATTCTACGATCCTGTGAGAACAGGGGCCAGAATGCTAGAAGAGTCTCCCCTCCAGCCAAACAGCGCTCTCTGCATCCTTTGAACAAATGACAGCCTCTAGGCAGCGCTTCTCGGACAATTAGCCGGACAGGAGGCTAAGCGGCCTGGGCCCTGTCCCCGTTACGGGGTGTCGCTCTCCGCCCTCACTACCCCCGTCGCTTAGGCCTGAGAGCACCGTTTGAGCGCTTACTGAGTGCCAGACCCAGCCTCTGCTCTGGAGGCTCACTTGGATGGGGAGGGGGCGGG
>NW_006779100.1:4321362-4322381 GCF_000442215.2 Lipotes vexillifer | reverse complement strand
GGGGAGGAGGCGGCGGTGGAGGGAGGACGACACTCACTTGTTCCTGCGGATCCACTCGATCAGGGCGCGCACCTCGGGCACGTCGTCCAGGGACGGGGGCTCACCGGTGCTGAACTGGTCCGGGAAACTGCGGTTGAGGTCGCGGCCACGGCTGTTGACGCGGCCGCTGGCCCCGGGAGGGTCGCTGTCGCTGAAGCCGCAGTCGCCCTCGTGGGCGCGCTCGAAGCCGTCGGGGTTGAGGCTGGGCAGCACGTACACGTCAGTGGTGTTGAGCAGGCGGACCAGGCGCAGGTCCCCGCGGCGGTAGCCAGCCGCCAGCTCGCGGGCCAGGTAGACGAGCACCTGGCGCGAGACGGTCTCGTCGCCGTGCATGTTGCCCACCAGCTTCACCTGCGGCCGGCCGGGCAGGAGCGGCCCCGCCGCGTCGGGCCCCGTATCGCCGTCAGAAGGCGGCGGCCCCAGGCCGGCCGTGAGGCGCAGCACCCACAGCGGCCGGCCCTCCACCGAGCTGCCGATGCTGAAGAGGCGGGCCAGGCCCGGGGGCCCCGCGGCCGCCGCCTCCCTCAGCGCCAAGCCCAGCTCCTCTTCGTGGTAGTAGCGGTCGAACTGGCCCTTGACCGCCTCGGAGCCCGCGCTCGTCGTCGTCGTCGTCGCCTCCGCCTTCTTGATGTGCGCTGCCCGGGCCGGGCTCCGCAGCAGCAACAGCAGACACAGCAGCAGCGAGACGCGCCCTGGCCGCCAGGGCGGCCGCGCGTCCCAGCCTCTCGCCATCTTCCAGCAGCGCTGCAAACCCGGACCCCGTTCCCTCGGCTCCGCGCTCCGGGAGGCCTTGGCCAGCCGGATCCCCTCCGCTCCTAGCAACCCCATCCCGCCCTCCAGGCCGCAGCCAATCGCGGGTGGCCCTGCTGCTGCGTCACGCCGAGGGGCGGGGCTGTCCTTAAAGCAGCCGATTCCCTCTGGGCGTGCCTTCCTCCTCTCGGGAAGAGTTTGGTTGCTCTCTTCATCGGTCTAGGTTCCTG
>NW_006779100.1:4295289-4321352 GCF_000442215.2 Lipotes vexillifer | reverse complement strand
TCTCTTTCCCTCCTCCCCGTTTCCCTTCTGCGTTTGCTCCGCTTCTCCTCTACTCCCTCAGTCTCTTCTTTCTGGCTTACCCCTTAAATTCTCACCCCCTTTTCTCTGATACTCTCACTAGCTTCCTTCCCATCTTTGTTGCAGCTTTTCCTAGCGGCGCTTTAACGCTTAGAACCGAGAATTGAAAGAATCAAAAGGTTAGAAAGACTCAAAGGACTCGAAAATATCCAAAGGTTCTAAAAAATCTACCTTGGAAGAGCCAAAAGACGCCTCAGCCCTTTGCACCTTGCACCGCTTCCATCGGAGTCTGTCGCCCAGAGCCCCGGCAGCGGTTGAAGAGACTGGGACACTTGGAGTGGCAGAGGGCTCACTACCTCATTTCAGTTTTTAGTCTCTGTGTTGAAAGAAGGTGTCTCCTTTATGTACAGTGGAAATCTGCTATGTAGTAGGCTCCCTTTGTGTTAATGGGTATATTTCCTTGGTGTTACCCCAGTTTATTTCACTGCCGTTGGTTCCTGTGTGTGCTGGTCTCAGCCCTGTAGGCAGATTTCATTTCATGATTCACTTGCCCACCTCTCACACCTCTCCTGAGTGAGATACTTGTTTAACTGTGGCCTTAGAATAACATTTTAAAAGCAGCAGGTATGACATTTCTGGAGACACTTGCTTGGTGAGAATAATTCCGGAACGCCTCAAAGCTGACAAGTACTCTGTTTTATCGTCTGGAGAAGAGGCCTTTAAACTGGTCTTCAAAGTAGGCTTAAATCACTTTAGCTTGAAGAAACACAAAACCTCACAATCCGGGGCTTCCCTGGTGGCGCAGTGGTTGGGAGTCCACCTGCCGATGCAGGGGACGCGGGTTCGTGCCCCGGTCCGGGGAGATCCCACATGCCGCAGAGCGGCTGGGCCCGTGAGCCATGGCCGCTGGGCCTGCGTGTCCGGAGCCTGTGCTCCGCGACGGGAGAGGCCACAACAGTGAGAGGCCCGCGTACTGCAAAAACAAAACAAAACAAAACAAAACAAAAAAAACCTCACAATCCTTTTATCAAGTGTGAAATTCTACCCAACAAAGAACATAATTGCAATAATTGTTCTGGTTCCTTCTTTCAGAGCCAAGCGATTCAAGTCTCCTTCCTTGAACTATGATTGAACCCTAATATGAATAGTAAAGAGTTCATTCATTTATCAGATTTTTACTGAGCAACTATTGTGTGCTAGAGCTACGTGCTGGTAAGCAATTCACTCTGCTCAGTTAGAGGTTGGATACAGTTTGTGATAAGTGGTACAATATGGCTATGGGGGCCCAGGTGAGGGAAACCTCATTCAACCCAAGGAGGAGTAAGGGAGAAAGAGAGAAACTAGGGGAGGAAGGGAGGTATTCTGGACAGAAGGAAGAGCAAGCGCCGAAGGCTTGAGAGCAAATACTGCACATTCTGGGAACTGCATGCAGAGCAGGATTGTGAAGGAGCTCACAGGTATGGAGGACACAAGCCAGAGAAGCAGGACCAGAACCCCAAGAGCCTCACAAGCCAGACTCTGGGGAGCACTTGATCTGTAAGACCACGGAGAGCCACTGATGGATTTTAAGCTAGTTTAGAAAAATCCCTCTGACAGTAACATGGAGAACGGAGTGGGAGGACTAAGACTCGAGACCAAGAACCCGGTAAGAAAGATATAATCCGAGAAGACATGAGGCTCTGAACCCTCAAGGACAGTGCCAGTGGAGGTAGAAAGAAGGAAATGGATTTGAAAGACCTTTAGGAGAGAAAGTGAACAGGATCTGGTGACAGAGAGAGACAGAGGGTTGTAGGCTGACTTCAGGTTATAGCCAAAGCAACTTGCAGGTGTTCACTGAGGTGCAGGACTGGAGAAAGCGCGGGCTTAGGTGAAGATGATGACTTTAGCACAGTCACTCTGGTCCTGTGAGCTCCTCTTCTCCCTGCCTGTTTGGTTTAGTGCGCCTTTTACACAGCAGCCGCAACTCATGAGAAACAAAGCCCCAACTCTGTACAGAGACCACTCCCCCCTCCCCCCCCCCAACCCGGAGTACTTAATCATTACACTGTGTACTTTTAGAATAATCCAAATCAAAGAAGCCCCAGGGGACATGTTAACCTCTAATCAAATATTTCCTTTTCTACCATTTTCACTCTCCTTTGAAGCCTCTTCCTGCCAACTCACTCCTGCAGCCTCACCTAGTGAGGCAATAAATAAACGTGTGAAGGCAGTGAAATAATGTGATGTAACTTGAGCCACCACCCTCCCAGGAATCCCTGGGCCTCCTGCCTTGTGATTGTAGCCTCTTTTGGGTCTGGAGTCTCCATCCCAAGCAGGTACCCCGTGCTGGTGGTTAGAAATGAAACCCAAAGCTCCCAACCCGGTCCCTGCTCACTGGAGAGGAAAACTCCAACTAAATAACTCCAGCTGCCCCTGAGAAATCTTAACCATGTGACAGGTGTCCCTTTTGTCCTTCCCACAAGGAAAGTCTTGGCCTCACAAGTGAGGGAACTTGCGGAAAGACTTCCGGTTCACAGAAGCAGAGTGGTAATGACCTGGATTTTTGGAAACAGGGCAGAGCTTTTGAATGGCCTGCCCGAATTCAGCAACCACTTTTTCTAAAAAGACTCTTAGGTAATTGAAGCACACCATAGATCGTGAACCTGTAAATGTCACACTGTCTGGCAGAAACACCCACAGACTGACACATTCAATTTGGCAAATGTTTATGGAGCACCCATCTAGTGAAAGGTCTGCGTGCTGGGTGCAGGAGGATTGGAAGATGAATGAAGGATTGTCCTCTTCTAGGAGGCCAGAGTCTAGTGAAGGAGATATAACATAGACAGGACAGAATATTCCCATGAGGCCAGTGCTATGTAACAGGCACTGTGCTAAACCCTTTACATTGGTTGATGCATTTAATCTTCACAACAATCCTGAGATATGTACTATTATCTTTCCCATTTCAAAGATAAATAAATATACTGAGGCACCAGATCTCACAGCTGGCAAGCCACAGATCCAGGACTCAAACTCAGGGAGTCTGGCTTCAGAGTCTGTGTGTTTACTCTATGATAAAACTGCTTCTATGTAGTGAACTAAAACAAAACAAAATGAAACAAAAAACAAAAAAAAACCTTCTATTGGAACACAGAGGAAAAAGCAACTAATTGTGATGGGGAATCAGAGAAAAGTTTGTCAATACTGTTAGATCATGAACTGAGTTCAAATCCTAGATCAGCCATTTTCTAGCTGTTTTGTTTTGTTTTGTTTTGTTTTTGCGGTACGTGGGCCTATCACTGTTGTGGCCTCTCCCGTTGCAGAGCACAGGCTCCAGACGCGCAGGCTCAGTGGCCATGGCTCACGGGCCCAGCCGCTCCACAGCATGCGGGATCCTCCCGGACCGGGGCACGAACTCGTGTCCCCTGCATTGGCAGGTGGACTCTCAACCACTGCACCACCAGGGAAGCCCTTCTAGCTGTTTTAACTTCGGGAAGTTATTTCATTTTTCTGAGAATTAAATGAGATAATACATGTATAATATTTAACGTAATACTTGGTACTTGGCATATAAGAGATTTTCAAAAATCATCATTATTTTTATTGTGCTTAATAAGAAGAATTCTCAAACAGGAAAAAAAAAAATGGAGAAAAGAACACTCCAGGCAGTGGGACCAGTGAGGATAGAGGGGCAGAAGCATGCAGTAATGGTGGCTGGAATATAAGATGTGTTGGGAGGAGCAGCAGGATCCATAGCTATGAAGGAAGGATGGTGCCAGATGATGAAAAGCCTTAAATATTACGCTAAGGGGGTTTTGCTTTATTCCACAGCAAATGAAAAACTTACAGAGCTGTTTGTGAAGAGAGCGGTGTGGATCATATCCGTGCTTTAGCAAGAGAATTCCAGGAGCTGTGTGGGGCAGACTTCAAAACAGTTGCCGGGAATTCCCTAGTGGTCCAGTGGTTAGGACTCCACACTTTCACTGCTCAGGGCGCAGGTTCGATCCCTGGTCGGGAAACTAAGATTCTGCCAGCCGCATGGCATGGCAAAAAACAAAAACAAAAAAAACGCAGTTGCCATCCAGACAAGAGCTGATTCTGGCAAGATTAGTGAGGACAGAAAGAAGATAGATTAGAATGATATTTGGGTTATTGGGTTGACAAGATTTAGCAACGGCTTGGATAAGAGGGAAGAAGAAGTAAAAGATGACTTCACAACTAGTGAGGATGATCAGATTAGATGGCCTTGCCAGTATCCAAGACAAGGAAGGCAGGAGAAAAATCTCTCTGAGACGAAGACTAAATTGAATTGAGCATTGGATTTAGCAATGCAGAGGTTACTTGATGACTTTTTTTTTTTTTTACTTTTTGGATGGAAACTGCACCCCTGCAGTGGAAGCACGGAGTCTTAACCACTGGACCGCCAGGGAAGTCCCTTTACTGATTACCTTTATGAGAGCAGTTACTGTGGAATGGTGCAGGGAAAACCCGAGTGGAGTGGGTTCAAGAGAGACTAGAAGGTAATGAAGTGGAGTTGGTGAAATAATTCTTTTGAGGAGTCTATAAAGGAGAGTAGAAAAATGGGACAATGCTGAATGGGGATGGAAGGCCAAGAGAGTTTTGGGGGCTTTGGGCTTTTTTCTTAAGATGGGAGAAACTACAGATTGTTTATATACTGATGGGAATGATCTAGTAAAGAGGGAAATTTTAATGATGCATTAGAGAGGAGGGAGAATTGCTAGAGCCAAGCCTTTGAGAGGGCATAGGATCTAATACACCACTGGAGGCTTGGTCTTAAGTAGGAGCACAGACACTTCACCTGTAGTCACAAGTGGAAAGGCAGAATGTATGGGCATAAGTACAATTAAGTGAGTATGTGACATGTTGGGAGCTGGTGGTTATTCTCTGCTGATTGCTTTTGTTTTCTTAATGAAATGGGACGTTGTAGCTGTCAGTTGAGAGTAAGGATGTTGTAGTGGTATTGGAGGTTTGAGGAAAGAGAGAAAGATGTGAAATAATTATCTCAAAGAGTGGGAGAGAGAAATGGAGAATAATAGTTTTCAGCCACTGACACTTAATAGGGACCAGCAGTTTTTTAACATGTCATCTGGACCTGCTAATGGGACATGGAACAGATGGATTTGTTGGTTTGTTTTGGCTTTTACAGAGTTTGGACTTACTTCTTCAGAGTCCTTATCTTTCCAGGCCAAAGAGAAATGAAAGATGTTTATTGAAATCACTTTCAAAAATTGCCCTTGGTTAGGTAGGCCCATTCTGTTTTAATTTTAGTCAGGCCTGATTCTAGGGCATAGACATGCTGCTGCCCAAACTTGAGGCCATGCCAATGATTTTGATCAGTATTTCAAAAAAACTCACTATTTGCCAGCACAAAATGGACAGCAGTTCTACTCTCACGAGGCAAAGAAGGAGGGAAGCAGGTATCAGTTACTTTTGGTTGTACATATCAGAAAACCTGACTCATTCTAGTTTGAATAATAAATGGAATGTATTGGCTCATATCACTGATAAGTCCAAAGGAGAAGTCTGGATTCAGGCATAGCTTTATCCTGTGGCTAAATGGTTACCAGGCACCTGCTTTCTTCTTGTCCCTTGACGTTGCTTTCTACAATGTTCACTTTATTCTAAGTCTGACTCCCTTTGTGGTCCCAAGAGGGCTGCCAGAAGGTCCTAAAGCCACATGCCAGAAGGTCCTAAAGCCACATGCTTTCTTTTCATACTTAGCAACAAACAGAGGATGCCCTTGTACTATCGATTTTGCTGAGTTACACTCATATTGGATCAGTTTAGGTCATATGCCTAAGGCTGAACCAATCACTATGGCCAGGGAGATGGAGTATGCTGACTGGCTTAGGATATGAACTCCATTGCTGGAGCTGGGGGTGGAATCTGATTCCCAGAAATTACATGGTTCCCCAAATGGAAATTAGGGCCTATGGCAAGGCAGAAGGGGGGGGTGGAAGCTGGGGAGACAGCCAGACAATGCCAACCTGTTTCACCAACCAAGTGAAAGCAGCAGAATGTTTTATTCACTCAACATTTATGAGGCATATCTGTGTGCCCTGTCCGGGGATGGGGGTGGGGGCATGTGAAAGAAGAAAAAAGGGTGAAGGAAGAGGACGTGTTGTAACACAGTGAAATAAGTAACAGTATGTACAAAGTGCTGATAACTAAGCCCTGCACAGGGCTTTAGAGTTTACAATCTGCAGTTTGTCTCACTAATCCTCACAATTTGGAAAAGGAATATTTGTCCCTATTTTTGGCTGTCCAGTATCTGAACCCCTTCCCCTCATTTGGGAGTCCCTCTGTCTTAGGGGTCTTGGTGGAGGGCAGGGTCTCCTACTATTCAGGCTGAAAATGTCTCCTGGAACATGGGCTCATAGCTTCGGTTTGGTCAAGCAGATGAACCTGTGACGGACTTTGAACTGGGAGCCAGTGACACAAAGAAGCAGAGACTGTGGATAACTCTTTTTGGCTGTGGTGGGTGAGGGTGGCAGCAACATACAATTTCTGGGGTGACAGAGGAAACAGAAAGAACATCCAGCTCCCAGTGCCAGTGGTGGTAGGGGGACAAGCTGTAGCAGTTGGTACCTGATGACAGTAGCAGCAAATTCTGCTGCTCGTTTTGGAGCATTGTTCTATCTGTGTATAACCTCTGATTTTCCAACACTTCCAGCAATTCTGCGAGCCAACCAATATCCTTTCAATAAACCTGTTTTTAATCAGAATCAGTTTCTGAGGCTGCAATTTATTGAAATACAACACTTTGAGGTCAGTATTATCATTATCATCCTCATTTTTCAGGTGAGAATACAGGCCCTGAGAGATTAAGTAACTTGTACCTAGGACCACACTATCTTCCAACTTCAAACGCATACTTTTTTCACCATATGCCTCATTCACAGGTAAAGGAGAAACAGAAAGACTCCTTCGTTCGCAAAATAGTCCCTTTCTCTCCCCATCTGTCTCGTACCCGAGGGTACCACTAAAGAGAGGTTCCTCTGAGTCTGAAAGGCTTTTCCCTCAATTAAAAGGCAAACACTCCAGGGATCTTGAGGTCTTGTCAGCTGACACCAGGATGGACTTGCTTAACAGCTGCTTAAGAGTAAGGGCCCATGAGAGTGGGATACAGGTGGATGGGACAGGAGAGGGAGAAAAACACTAAAAGAGGAGGAATAGGGTTTCCATGTGACTGGGACTAAAAACAGAACTTGCCCTCACATTTCTAAGGAGGATCTTGGCTTCTCTACTTAGCCCACTGGGGTAAAGAGTGGAGATGTCAGTAGGGGAAGCCCCAGGAAAGACTAGATTGCTTCATACTGATGGCTCTCAACCCCGCTTAGGATCACCTTGGGAGCTTTTTTTTTTTTTCCCATACGCGGGCCTCTCACTGTTGTGGCCTCTTCCGTTGCGGAGCACAGGCTCCGGACGCGCAGGCTCAGCGGCCATGGCTCATGGGCCCAGCCGCTCCGCGGCGTGTGGGATCTTCCCGGAGCGGGGCACAAACCCGCGTCCCCTGCATCGGCAGGCGGACTCTCAACCACTGCGCCACCAGGAAAGCCCACCTTGAGAGATTTTGAAAATATAAGTGTAGGGGGGAATGGGAGTGGCTGCTTGATGGATACAGGGTTTCCTTTTGGGCAATGAAAGAATTGTGGAACTAGATAAAACTGATGGTTGTACAATATTGTGAATGTACTAAATGCCATTGAAATGTACACTTTAAAATGGTTAATTTTATGTTATGTGAGCTAAAATTAAAAAACAAACAAACTAACTAACACCTTGAATTCCCTGAGAGTGGGGAGGTAATAAAGAGCATGTATGAGGGTGGAGGAGTTTCAGAGAGAAAAGGAAGACTGGAGGAAGTTCTGAGAAGTGTGAGACTTTAGGAGAGACACACCTTTAAGATAACTTCAGTGAAGACTTACCATAATTTCAGGAATCGGATTTGGATTTCCTTTGGATGTGACCATGCTGAGACAGGGATGAGTAGAGCTTAGTCTTACTTGGGTTATACCTTATACCTATTGTATAAGTCTGCCTGAGGCTGGTCCTAGATTCTAGCAACAAATTCAAATGAGACCAAGCGCTCTCTTGCCCAGACATAGCCAGGTATGCCCCGATCCAAAGACATCTTCCAATAAAAACAGCAATAAACTAGGACTGTGCGCTCTTGCATAAAGGCCCCAGAGCACAACTCACACCTCCCAACCAGAAAAATATTGTTACCAGGGATGCTCTGGCAGTCAGCAATTGCAGCCTCTAATTTTGATGAAAATACTTGCCGAGACTGGATTGGCACAAACAAAGCACATTCGCATCCAGCCAGCTGGACTCTATCTCAAGAGTACAAGATGAAGAATTTCCAGAAGGTGAAGAGATTGATACTATTTATGGGAACAATCTGCAGTCATCTCTCTGTTACAGGTCTGGGTGAAAACGGTGTAAGGGAATGATAGCAGTTACAAGGACAAAGCAGTTACTGAAATGCTGCAAGCCCACAGAAAAGCCAAGGCTCCCCAGGAGACCCTGAGTGCCAGGGACACAGAACAAAGCAGTGGGTTTGCAAAATGACCCTTATAAGAAGGAATTACTAGCTCATATGCTCAATAAAGAAGGGAAACACTTTATGCAGAAAGGAAAGAATGACAATGAAACCAGATAAAACAGGTGGAACTGATGCAACCAAAGACAAGACAGCATAGATGGCAATTATAGCAAATCTCTAGGGACACCAGAGCAGATGTTCCTGTCAGGTTCTCTAATGCTGCTTCCCAATGCCACCCTACCCCCCAACTCCCATCTTTTCTCCTTACCCAGCACTTCATTCTACTCTACAAGTCTTCTATCCATTTATTAATTCATGCAATAGAACTTGACTAAGCACAGTCTCTGTGCCAGATCCAGTACAAGGCTCTGGACATAGAAATAAGGAAAACACAATTAAGGGCAGATTAAAAAGAGCCTCAGCGCCTTAAGAACTAAAGAATTATGGTATCCCATTCCCAAAATAAAACTCAAATTAAAATTTTATTTTTCAAAATGACACAAACCTTATATATATTCTAGAATCAAAATAGCTTCCTTCTAGATTTGAGGATGAGAAAGTTCAGATTACATTAAAGATGAATGTTTCTCTCATTTTGATGTTCCTGCTTTGCTGGTGCCTTAAGGGTAACCTAGCTATGGGTCTTTTCCCAGCCCTTAAAAAGCTCTCAAGAGGGAGGATGATGCTTGCCTTTCTGGCTACAATCGCTGCTCTTCTCTTTCCCAATTTCTGGTAACCACCATGGTTGTTAATGAGTGGAAGGAGAATAGGATGGCAACAAGGGGAGGAATTAATATGCTGGAAAAGGGGCCAGCTTTCTTGATGACAAAAATCCCACAAAATTATCTGGGCTCTCACATCAGGACACTGAATGAACTTTTAGTAGTTGAGCTTCAAGATGTGCTGAAGGTTTTGAGAGGAGGAACACCAAGATATCAGAGGGATGAAATGACTTCCATCTTAATGATAAACTAAATCATTTCATACTTTTAACACTATCTAAACATATAAAAATTGGGAGGTTATATGACCCGAATCATAAAGCTATGGCTTCAGCAAAAGTGGCCTTGTCCATCATATCCTTGAACACTAGAATTAGAGATCACTTCTTATAACTGACCTCAGGGACCATTGGAATCCAGTGGCTAAAGTCTGGGAATAATGTTAAACCAGGCAGGACTTGAAGAATGGCAGGTCCACAGAAAAGCAGTATAGGTATGGGTCAAGACCAGGGAGGAAAAGAGAGTTCCTGAGATGGCTTCCAATAGCTAAAGTAATTAGGCTTGGAACCTGAGAACTGTAAAGGAAGAAAGTTTCCAAAGTTATAAGCTGGGGACTCCCCTGGTGGTGCAGTGGAATCTGCCTGCCAATGCAGGGGACACAAGTTCAATCCCTGGTCCGGGAAAATCCCACATGTCGTGGAGCAACTAAGCCCATGCACCACAATTACTGAGACTGCACTCTAGAGCCTGTGAGCCACAACTACTGACCCCAAGTGCCACAACTACTGAAGCCCACGTGCCTGGAGCCCGTGCTCTGCAACAAGAAAAGCCACCACAATGAGAAGCCCACGCACCACAATGAAGAGTAGCCCCCGCTCGCCGCAACTAGAGAAAGCCTGTGTACAGCAACAAAGACCCAATGCAGCCATAAATAAATAAATAATTTTATTTTTTATAAAAAGCTGGACAGTGGAAGAAGAGTTAAAAGCCAATGATTTACTGTGTAGAGTTGGGTTCTAAAGGCAAGATTAAATAATCAAAAGAGAATATGAAAGAGAGAATGTCAACATGTTAGCAAGGTGTGGCAGGCCTGCTAGGAGGCCTAGATGGGATTTTGGCTACTGGGCCCAACAGAATGTTGCCTACGTGGCACTTCTCTTCCAGTTCCTAAGTTCACCTGAGAGGCCATACAAGCCAAAACCTAAATGGAATTGGTTCATGGATGGTTAGTATGCCCATAGCCAAGAGATGTGCAACAAATTAAGTGAGATTAGAAGTGTCTAGACTACACTCCTGGGCATATATCCAGAGAAAACTCTAATTAAAAAAATATACATGAAAAGGTACATGCACCCCACTGTTCATAGCAGCATTACTTACAATAGCCAAAACATGGAAGCAACATAAATGTCCATTGACAGACAAATGGATAAAGAAGATGTGGTACATATATACAATGGAATATTAGTCATAAAAAAGAATGAAATAATGCCATTTGCAGCAACATGATGGACCTAGAGATTATCATACTAAGTGAAGTAAGTTAGAAAGAGAAAGAGAAATATCATATAACATCACTTATATGTGGAATCTAAAATATGATAGAAATGAACTTATTTACAAAACAGAAACAGACTCACAGACATAGAAAACAAATTTATGGTTACCAAAGAGGAAAAGGGGTGGGGGAGGGATAAACTGGGAGTCTGGGATTACCAGATACAAACTATTGTATATAAAATACATAAACAACAAGGTCCTACTGTATAGCACAGGGAACTATACTCAGTATCCTGTAAGAAACCATAACGGAAAAGAATATGAAAAAGAATATGTATATATGTGTGTGTATATATATATATAAAACTGAATCACTTTGCTGTACTCCAGAAACTAATACAACATTGTAAATCACCTATACTCAATACAAAAATTTTTTTTTGAAAAGAAGTGTCTAGGCTGTATCTCTGACTTGTGGTTGTCAGTGATTTGAAGAATGATTGGTTTCAGGGATGGCATGAATCCCAAGCCAGGATAATCAGAGTTTTCTAACTGCAACAGATGGAAAGGTGGTTTCTTCTCTGTTCAGTTGGAAGGCTATGTGGATGAAAGCTTAGACTTGCTTGAAGACAAAGCTCCAATTTCATGGGGACAATGGAAGTTGGAGAATGAGGCCAACATGCAAAGAGAGGTAGAGAGGAGAGGACACAGGGAGAGTGATCCGAAGGGCAGTTCCACCTCTGACCTCCATGGTTTGGTTGCAAAAGGCAATACATTCTGTTTCCACTTAGACTAGTTTAAGTTGTGTTTCTTTAACTTTTATCCAAAGAGTCCTATCCTAGCAAAGCCATCTGGCAATATTACTGAAGGAAATTAATTGCCTGAGGAATTTATTAAAAGTTGCACAGGTACTACCATACATCAACTAGAATGGTTAAAATTTTTTAAATTGACAATACCAAACGGCGAAAATGTGGAAAAACTGGGACTCTCAGACATTGCTGAGGACAAGGGGTAAGATGATAAACATAAAATCAAACAACTTTTTGTCATTTTCCAATAAAGTTACACATACACCTTTCCTATGAGAGAGATTCCACTTCTAGGTCTTTACCCAAAAGAAATGAAAATATATGTCCACAAAAAGATGTACAAGAATTTTCTTAGCAGCTTTATTCATGATAGCTCCAAACTGGAAGCAACTCAAATGAGAATGGATAAACAAATTGTATATATTTATAAAATGGTATAACACTTAGCAATTAAGGGTAATGAATTACAATAATGTGGCTGAATCTCAAAAACCTTATATTGAGCAAAAAATGCCAGACACAAGAGTACATAGTGTATGATTCCATTTGTATTAAGTTCTAGTAACAGGCAAAACTAATCAGTTATGGTGATAAAAATCAGGAGAGTGGGAGGAGGAGTTTGTTTGGGAGGAGACATTGACTGAAATAGGCACAAGGGAAATTTCTGAGGTCGTAGAAATGTTCTATAGGGTGGCAGTTACATTGATCTATATATTTGTCAAAGCTCATCAAACAGTTCATTAAAGTCTGTGCATTTTATGTAAATTATACCTCAATAAAAAAGAATATTTGTACACCCATGTTCATAGCAGCATTATTTACGATAGCCAAAAGGTGGAAGCAATACAAGTGCCCATTGACAGAAGAATGGATAAACAAAAGTGGTGTATACATACAATGGAACATTAGTCAGCTATCAAAAGGAAGGAAATTCTGGGCTGCCCTGGTGGCGCAGTGGTTAAGAATCCACCTGCCAATACAGGGGACACGGGTTCGAGCCCTGGTCTGGGAAGACGCCACATGCCATGGAGCAACTACGCCCATGAGCCACGACTACTGAAGCCTGCGTGCCTACCACAACAAGAGAAGCCACCACAATGAGAAGCCCGCACACCGCAGCAAAGAGTAGCCCCCACTTTCCGCAAGTAGATAAAGCCCGTGCGCATCAATGACGACCCAATGCGGCCAAATATAAATAAATAAATTTATTTTAAAAAAGGAAGGAAATTCTGACACATGCTGCACCATGGACGAACGTTGAGGACATTATGCTAAGTGAGAGGAGCCAGTCACAAAAAGAAAAATACTGTATAATTTCACTTATATAAAGTACCTAAAATAGTCAGATTCATGGAGGCAGAAAGTAAATGATGGTAGACAGGGGCTGGGAAGGGGAGGGGGGAATGGGAGTTGTTGTTTAATGGGTACAGAGTTTTCTTTTTGCAAGATGGAAGGAGTTCTGGAGAAAGATGTTGGTGAAGGTTGCACAACATTGTGAATGTACTTGATACCCCTGCACTGTATACTTGAAAAATTTTCAGTAAAATTATCGTAAACTTTAAGTTATGCGTATCTCAGCACAATTTTTTTAAACATCTTTATTGGAGTATAATTGCTTTACAATGGTGTGTTAGTTTCTGCTTTGTAACAAAGTGAATCAGTTATACATATACATATGTTCCCATATCCCCTCCCTCTTGCATCTCCCTCCCTCCCACCCTCCCTATCCCACCCCTCTAGGTGGTCACAAAGCACCGAGCTGATCTCCCTGTCAGCACAATTTTTTTAAAAAAGAGTATTGAAAAAAGTTGCACAGGGACTATGATTGTCTCCTTTTTATTTTGCCAGGTGAGACACACAAAAAAAACAACAAACAACCCGCCACCTACTATTACCTGCATTACACAAAAGGAGGGATATTTTTGAAGGTAAAAAAAATGGAAGAAGGACATAGTCTCACAATAAAGAACAGCTCTTCACCCCAAAATGACATTTGGACATGTTTTCCCATATTATTCTTACTCTTCTTATTTCATTACAGATTAATTAAAAAAAAAAAAAAATTCCCATATCAGCAGCTGTTTGGAGACCAGAGTTTGGAACTGCTACCACTAGCTACTACAAAGTGGGGGTGGATGGCATCAAAAGCAGTGATAAAAAGCCCGAGCCCACCGAACCATTATTTGACCCAACATGACATTTCCGGTGTCCTGAAACCGTGTTTTAATTCACGTGTAGAGACTATCACACAAAAAATATCCCAGAGACAGCTTCTGAAAGACTGAAGATCAGAGAGACCTCTTCACCAGAGGATGACAGTGAGGACTGGGGACACAGTGTTCTTCTCACCCTGACACCCTCAGAAAGCACACTTGTGACTTTCCTGCATCTATGTTCTAATTTGTGTGCCTTATATAGGGCGCCTGCTTAGCGTGCAAAAGCTCTTGCAGCTGCAGCTTCACAGAAGCCAGGAAGTGAAGCAACCCAAAGTTGACACAGCCAGGAAGGCTGAGTCTGCGTGGGAAGTGGCAAGGTGAGAAGAAAATGCAGTCAGTGTGAAACCACAAGGAAATTCAGAGCTGGTGCCAAGGTTCAACCTTTGCAGTGAGTGGCGTCCCAGAAAATTCTGGGTGCCTGAACGCTGACTAAGTTTCATGTGCCCGTTTAGGAAAGAGGTGAACAGGCATTGCAAAGTCCAGGAATTTTCAGGGTCTATATGCATTCTACTGACTTCACATGCTTTAAGTAGCATTAAAATATTCTATTAAATTAGCACAACAAAATTCTTATTGATACATCCAGAATGATTTATGTATTATGAAAGCAAGATACAGTTGAAAGGAATCGGTGTCGTGTGATTTAATATGATAATCCCAGCAATTTGTAGACATATAGTACATCAAATAAGACTTTAAATATATTTTGTATGTTGTTTCCTCCCAGGTAAGTAGCTGCAATATCAGGAAAAAAATCTGATGTGTTAAGACACATTTTAAAAACTAACATAGGGCTTTCCTGGTGGCGCAGTGGTTGAGAGTCCGCCTGCCGAGGCAGGGGACACGGGTTCGTGCCCCGGTCCGGGAGGATCCCACATGCCGCGGAGCGGCTGGGCCCGTGAGCCACGGCCGCTGAGCCTGCGCGTCCGGAGCCTGTGCTCCGCAACGAGAGAGGCCACAACAGTGAGAGGCCCGCGTACCGCAAAACAAACAAAAAACAAACAAATAAAAGATAACATACTTTCAGAAAAATCATAAATAAGAACAAAAACTTTTTTATGTCCCTCCAGTGGGGATTCCCTCTCATCCCGCTCAAGCTCTCCAACCCTATGCCAGTTTGTGCACCCATAGGACGGCTCTCCTCCACGCTCCCTGGGCTCTGATACCCTCATCAGGTCACCCCTATGCACGGACATTTTCCCCAACTGGCTCAGACTCTAAACCCTGCTCTGAGCCACCACCATCACCACCGCTCCATGAGGACACCATTCTCACCTTGCACAGGCTCCAGCTCCTTGCATCCCACCAGAGGCACCCTGCTCAGATTCGGACACCCACCCTGTGCTGAGTTGCTCCCCCGAGGGGATGCTCTCCTTGCTCCACTCAGGCTCTGACACCCCATACTGGGTTGCACCATTGCATGGATGTCCTCCTCACTTTGCTTGCCAGCTTATCTTCCTTGTTCAAACATGTAGGTCATATTTTGCAATATCTGTAATTGTTTTTCCTTATTTATAGATTTACATAGATTCGACTTCACGACAAGTCTTGTTATATCCTATTTTCCCCATTCCCTAGTTTTCTGTTCTGAAATGTCTTAATTGTCTGGATTTTATCATCAGGTAGCTTTTTTTTTTTTTAATTTGTTTTTGGCTGCATTGGGTTTTCGTTGCTGCACGCGGGCTTTCTCTATTTGTGGCGAGCAGGGGCTACTCTTCGTTGTGGTGCACGGGCTTCTCATTACGGTGGCTTCTCTTGTTGTGGAGCACAGGCCCTAGGCGTGCAGGCTTCAGTAGTTGTGGCACGCGGGCTTAGTAGTTGTGGCACGCGGGCTTAGTAGTTGTGGCTCGCGGGC
Organism: Lipotes vexillifer; assembly: GCF_000442215.2. Lineage (NCBI taxonomy): Eukaryota > Metazoa > Chordata > Mammalia > Artiodactyla > Lipotidae > Lipotes > Lipotes vexillifer. The sequence continues at coordinate 4,305,681 of NW_006779100.1, read as the reverse complement.
TCTAGAGCGCAGGCTCAGTTGTTGTGGCGCAAGGGCTTAGTTGCTCCACAGCATGTGGGATCTTCCCAGACCAGGGTTCGAACCTGTGTCCCCTGCATTGGCAGGTGGATTCTTAACCACTGCACCACCAGGGAAGTCCCCAACTTCTTTGAAAAGTATTTGTATGTGCCTTACCTGACCCAAGCCGTGGCATATTTGAGACTATTTGTTGGTTTCCTTCATACACAGAAATTTGGCTGGGTATAAAATTCTTGGGTCACCTCATTTCTCCTTAGAACTTTGAAAACATTGCTCTATCATCTTCTAGTGAGGATCATTGCTGTGAGTAAGTTTGAACCCAGATTTACCTCTTCCTATTACACGTGGCTTGTGTTTTTTTGCCTAGATATACATAGAGTATTCACTTAATTCATGAGTTTAGTCATTTCATGTGGCCATGTCATATCTCTATGCTTCTGTGTTAATTTTTCCTACAACACAGTGTATCCTTTAAATTTGTGGATTCTGTTCTTCATTTCAGGAAAGTATACTTTTCTCTTTGAATACTTTTATTCTCCATTTGCTGTACTCTCTACCTCAGGGACACCAAATATATTTATATAGTGGGTTTCTCTTATCACTTATCAATGTATATCATTTCTATAACTGCAAAACTCTATGTAGTTGTAAGGTGTCTTAGCTCAGGTTTCTACAACAAAATAACATAGACTGGGTAGCTCATAAACAACAGAAAATTGTTTCTCACAGTTCTGGAGGCTGGGACGTCCAAGATCAAGGCACCAGCAGACAGTAGTCAGTTTGTTTTCCAAGATCTACAGTGACCAAGCAATACTTAGAACTAATTTTTAGTTAACATTAAATAATGCTTCAAAACTGTACAAGGCCAAGACATAAGCACTTTACATGTGTTAACTCATTCAATGCTCAAAATAACTATACAAAACAAATATTATTGGACCATCATTCAATAAAGAGATCAGGGCTTCCCTGGTGGCGCAGTGGTTGAGAGCCTGCCTGCCGATGCCGGGGACACAGGTTCGTGCCCCGGTCTGGGAAGATCCCACATGCCGCGGAGCGGCTGGGCCCGTGAGCCATGGCCGCTGAGCCTGCGCATCCGGAGCCTGTGCTCTGCGATGGGAGAGGCCACAGCAGTGAGAGGCCCGCGGACCGCAAAAAATAAATAAATAAATAAATAAATAAAGAGATCAAGCCTGAGAAAAGATAAATAAATCTCCAGAGTTGCCTCACTGCTAAATGGTAGAGTGGGTTTGGAACCAGAGTTTCCCAAAGCAGTGTTTCCACATTAATCCTCTCTCTCTCCCATCTTCTGCTATAGTGGGAAGTCCTGAAGGACAAAAAGAGATGTGTGTGCCTCTAAAGGGTATTCATATTTTAAGAAGTCAAATCTGTTGGTTCCCACGAATACATATTATCTTTACAGCAATATATGTCAGAACTGTAAAACATATGGACTGTAAAACTTCTCTAAAAAGTCATTTTTAGTCACTGTCACCTGGCCTTTTTTCAACTGTTCCCTAGATCCTTTCAGTTAATGTTCCAAAAGGCACTCAAGTTCAACATATTTAAAGGGAAATCCATTGTTTAACCCCCAAGAACTTTTTCTTCCTCCCAGTTTATTCACTGACACCTCCCTCTCCCTTGCTTTCTACGTACCATTAGTCATCAAAATTTATTGCTCCTGTCTTTTCATTCCCTCATTTTCTTTTTCTTTTTAAAAAAATACTTAGTTATTTATTTTGGCTGCGCTGGGTCTCAGCTGAGGCACGTGGGCTCTTTGTTGCGGCATGTTTAGCTGCGGCATGAGGGATCTTTAGTTGCGGCATGCACGTGGGATCTAATTCCCCGACCAGGGATCAAACCCAGGCCCCCTGCATTGGGAGCGCAGAGTCTAACCCACTGGACCACCAGGGAACTCCCCTCATTCCCTCATTTTCTTGAATCTGTTCCTTTCCATTCAAAATGTCACCAATCTAATTTAGCCTCTGCCCTGACGTGGAATGTAGCATTGTTCGAGGGCTTGATTAATCTCCTGTCCTGTCATCCTTCTGCCCTCTCTCTACTTTTATCTCATACACAGGTTCAGACCTGTCTTTCTAAGCAGTGGTCTTCAAACCCTTTTGAAAGCACACTCTACCAATAAAAATGCTTGAGCATGAAGTCCTACTATATTTATTTATTTCTAACTAATGTACACATATGACTAAACATACATGTACTTTGTAAAAGGTACAGAAAAATAGAAAGTAAAAGGAAATAGAGAGGAAATGAATACTTTAAATTTTTATTTGCTTTCTTAAGGTACAAAATCATTTTTGTTCTCCCTATAATTGAACAAATGTCACTGTTTTTTTAAATTATTGGTTAATAATTTGTGATGCAGAGATTCACAAGTATGTTTCTAACTTCACTGTCTTTTGAAAATAGGTTTTAATTGTCATCATAGCCGAAGAAGATATTCACAAAGTTACATAGTACCAAATGCACCAAAAATGCATTACTGAATCCTATTATTCATTTTCATCCACCAATTATGCAAAGTGTTTTTTTTTACAATTAATCTTTTATTTATTTATTTATGGCTGCACTGGGTCTTCGTTGCTGCGTGCGGGCTTTCTCTAGTTGCAGCGAGCAGGGGTTACTCTTGGTTGTGGTGCATGGGCTTCTCGTGGTGGCTTCCCTTGTTGCGGAGCATGGGCTCTAGGCATGTGGGCTTCAGTAGTTGTGGCTCGCGGTTCTAGAGTGCAAGCTCCGTAATTGTGGTGCATGGGCTTTGTTGCTCCGTAGCATGTGGGATCTCCCCGGACCAGGACTCCAACCGGTGTCCCCTGCATTGGCAGGCGGATTCTTAACCACTGCACCACCAGGGAAGTCCCATCAAAGAGTTATTCTTGCAAGCTCATTGAAAGATATTATAAGTCTACATCTGGAATATTAATAGGTTAGAAGATTGTTTCCAATTTTTGTAAGCATGCAAATATAAATTTTTCATAGGCAATGATACAGTTGTATTAATTTCAGGAATAAAATAATAATGGAAACATTTCCAGGCATTTCAAATGAAATGCTCTCTCAATAAAAAGTGTTTATTTGCAAAAGCAGTTACTTTTTCATTCATTGTTAACACCATCTTTTCCTTAAAGGTACTGGTTAAATAAATGTATTTATTATTTTAATATCTGTTAGGTAGCACAGTATTGAAAGTCACTTGTCATAACAGAAAAGGTCAGGAATTTTGGAACACCGGTCTTTTTGGAAGAGAATAAGTAATTCATCTTTAAATTGACAATTCTTTTAATTCCTTTACCCTCAAGTGACCCGTGAACCTGTTTGATACAATTTATTTTTACTGTTGCTCCCCATCTCATTACAATATTATAAAGGTTCTGCCACTTAAAAATTTGGGGGGTTTGTTTTTGTTTTTATGAAAATGCTCTGAACAATGACACCCTAGAGCACACAAATTCCTCTCAGGAGATTTCTCTTACCATTATGACACAACTTGTGTACAGACAAGTGTGGCTACCAGCATGAACTGATATGTTAGATATCAGTAAAGTTTAATTCTTTTAAAGAAAAATAAATAGAAATTGTAATATTTTTTCTGTCTCCTAAGGCAGCATCTAATGTACACTCAGGAAGGAGCACAGGTACCCCGTTTGGAGGCCACTGTAGTAAAACATTGCTCTGACCCTGTCCGTCTTCTGCCAGGAGGCCAACATCAGCAACGCACTGTTTGGCCTGAGCCAGTCTTTCTGCTGGGCACAGTCTGACCTTAGCAACTTAGTTGCCAGTTATGGTTTTCTCGCCTTGTGTCCTCATTTGTCAATGCTTGGGTTTGAGTCCCGGATTGAAAATAAATAGATGATAGATACATAGACAGATAGATAGGTAAATAGATAAAGTAATACCAACAACAATAATAGCAAATACTACAGAGCTTACTCCTTGCCTAGTATTGTTCTGCGTGCTTTACATACATTTATTTAATCCTCGTAACTCTCTAAAATAATATTATTATCCCCATTTTACAGAAGATAAAACTGAGACATAGAGATTATACAACTTCCCCAAAGTCACTGACTAGTAAATGGTAGAGGTGGGTGGGTTGGAGTCTAGGCAGTTTAACTCCAGAGCCTGTGCTTATAGCACTTCATTGCTCTGCCCTGTCTCGTGCCAACTTGTCATGGCTAACTGTAACAGGGGCGGAGAGGCATTGCTAAGTCAGACAGCTTTCAGCCAATAACATGGCCAATCCCAAGTTCAATATGTGGCAGTGCTGCTTCTGAGTGGATCAGATACTCAAGTTCAGAAACACTGGCACTGGTTGGGGGTTGGAATATGAAAAAAAGACTGGGAGCCAGAAATGGTTCAAAAGCTAGAGTGAAAAACAGAGACTGTGGTTGAGTCCAAGGAAAAGAATCTGGTTGCCAAGGAATAGGGTGACAGAGGAATACGAACAATAGCCACCAGTTGTTAATGCTTACTATGTCCCAAACACTGTCTTATTCACCTCATGTTCATTGTCTCTTTAACTCTTACAGTGGCCCTGTAAAGAAGATACTGTTATGCCTTCAATTTCTAGACAAAGAAACTGAGGCTTAGAAAAATGAAGCCATTTTCCTAAGTCCCATGGTTAAACTAAGTGGCTCAGCCAGGATTTGAACCTAGGTATGTCTGAATTACGTATGCTAAAGGATGGTTTGGTGTGGAGGAGTGCTCCAACCACTGTCTCTCCATAATTTCTATTAGTTTGCCCAAAGCCACCTCAAATACCTCAAATAAATATACAATCTAAGGAAAAACAACTCTGTGAATGCAATTTCAACACAAGACCTCCTCCAGATTGCTGTATCTTTGATCTGGTCCAGTCTTATTCCAAAGGCGTGCTCGTAACACTGGAGCGCTACACCTCCTCACCACTGCGAGTGTCAACAGATAAGAAAGACAAGAGTAAGAGTGCACTTGCACTCCCCTCCCCTCAACTTTGAGTTTAGAGCAAGTGACACAATGAATCCAGAATTGGATATGGTGCCCAGTGGCAGCTTTGGTGGGAGAAACATCCATTTGCAAGGGCTACAGTTTCAGCAGTGGGGCAGTGTCCAGTGCCTCTGGGGACCGTGGTCCAACCTGTGGCATTCAATGTTTCAGCACTTGTCATCACAGAATCTCCCTGGACTGACTTATGGCAACATTTAGGCTGTGGTCCTGACTGCTGCTGGGACTGCCGCCACCCCCCGCCACCCCGATTTCTTGTTTTGACCATTTTCAGAGCCTGTTTCTCCATCCTTCCTAGCAATAGCTCTTCAGCAAATTTTCTTTTGTGCTTAAACCACCTAGTTTCTGTTGCTTGCAACTAAGAATTCTGACTGAACAATTTCTAAATTTGCATTTTCATTGTTTCTATCACGGTGCACCATATTTCCAAAATTTAAAAAAGGATTAGTAGGGGGCTTCCCTGGTGGCGCAGTGGTTTAGAGTCCGCCTGCTGATGCAGGGGACATGGGTTTGAGCCCCGGTCCGGGAAGATCCCACATGCCGCGGAGCGGCTGGGACCGTGAGCCATGGCTGCTGAGCCTGCACGTCCGGAGCCTGTGCTCCGCAACGGGAGAGGCCACAACAGTGAGAGGCCCGTGTACCACCAAAAAAAAAAAAAAGTAAAAAAAAGGATTAGTAGTAGATTGGTTCAAGATGGCGGAGCAGAAGGACGTGCTCTCACTCCCTCTTGCGAGAACACCAGAATCACAACTAGCTGCTGAACAATCATCGACAGGAAGACACTGGAACTCACCAAAAAAGACACCCCACATCCAAAGACAAAGGAGAAGCCACAGTGAGATGGTAAGAGGGGCACAATCACAAGAAAATCACATCCCATAACTGCTGGGTGGGTGACTCACAAACTGGAGAACACTTACACCACAGAAGTCCACCCACTGGAGTGAAGGTTCTGAGCCCCACGTCAGGCTTCTGAACCTGGGGGTCTGGCAACGGGAGGAGGAATTCCTAGAGAATCAGACTTTGAAGGCTAGTGGGATGTGATTGCAGGACTTCAACAGGACTGGGGGAAACAGAGACTCCACTCTTGGAGGGCACACACAAAGTAGTGTGCGCATCGGGAGACAGGGGAAGGAGCAGTGACTCCATAGAAGACTGAAACAGACCTACCTGTTAATGTTGGAGGGTGTCCTGCAGAGGCAGGGGGCGGCTGTGGCTCATGGTGAGGACAAGGACACTGGCAGCAGAAGCTCTGGAAAGTACTCCTTGGCGTGAGCACTCCCAGAGTCTGCCATTAGCCCCACCAAAGAGCCCAGGTAGGCACCAGTGTTTGGTCCCCTCAGGCCAAACAACCAACAGGGAGGGAACCCAGCCCCACCCATCAGCAGACAAGTGGATTAAAGTTTTACTGAACTCTGCCCACCAGAGCAACAGCCAGCTCTACCCACCACCCGTTCCTCCCATCAGGAAACTTGCACAAGCCTCTTAGATAGCCTCATCCACCAGAGGGCAGACAGCAGAAGCAAGAACTACAATCCTGCAGCCTGCGGAACAAAAACCACATTCACAGAAAGATAGACAAGATGAAAAGGCAGAGGGCTATGTACCAGATGAAGGAACAAGATAAAACCCAGAAAAACAACAAAATGAAGTGGAGATAGGCAACCTTCCAGAAAAAGAATTCAGAATAATGACAGTGAAGATGATCCATGATCTTGGAAAAAGAATGGAGGCAAAGATCGAGAGGATGCAAGAAATGTTCAACAAAAATCTAGAAGAATTAAAGAACAAACAAACAGAGATGAACAATACAATGAACTGAAATGAAAAATACACTAGAAGGAATCAATAGAATAACTGAGGCAGAAGAACGGATAAGTGACCTGGAAGACAGAATGGTGGAATTCACTGCTGCAGAACAGAATAAAGAAAAAGGAATGAGAAGAAATGAAGACAGACTAAGAGGCCTCTGAGACAACATTAAATGTAACAACATTCACATTATAGGGGTCCCAGAAGGAGAAGAGGGAGAGAAAGGACCCGAGAAAATATTTGGAGAGATTATAGTTGAAAACTTCCCTAACATGGGAAAGGAAATAGCCACCCAAGTCCAGGAAGCACAGACAGTCCCATACAGGATAAACCTAAGGAGAAACAGGCCGAGACACATAGTAATCAAACTGGCAAAAATTAAAGACAAAGAAAAATTATTGAAAGCAGCAAGGGAAAAATGACAAATAACATAGAAGGGAACCCCCATAAGGTTAACAGCTGATTTCTCAGCAGAAACTCTACAAGCCAGAGGGAGTGGCATGATATACTTAAAGTGATGAAAGGGAAGAACCTACAACCAAGATTACTGCACCCAGCAAGGATCTCATTCAGATTCGATGGAGAAATCAAAAGCTTTACAGACAAGCAAAAGCTAAGAGAACTCAGCACCACCAAACCAGCTCTACAACAAGTGCTAAAGGAACTTCTCTAAGTGGGAAACACAGGAGAAGAAAAGGACCTACAAAACCAAACTCAAAATAATTAAGAAAATGGTCATAGGAACATACATATCGATAATTACCTTAAACATGAATGGATTAAAGGCTCCAACCAAAAGATACAGGCTCACTGAATGGATACAAAAACAAGACTCATATATCTGCTGTCTACAATAGACCCACTTCAGACCTAGGGACACATACAGATTAAAAGTGAGGGGACGGAAAAAGATATTCCATGCAAATGGAAATCAAAAGAAAGCTGGAGTAGCAATACTCATATCAGATAAACTAGTCTTTAAAATAAAGAATGTTACAAGAGACAAGGAAGGACACTACATAATGATCAAGGGATCAATCCAAGAAGAAGATATAACAGTTATAAATATATATGCACCCAACATAGGAGCATATTTTCTAAATAAAAATAAATGAATAAATAAGAAAGTGAAAAGACAACCCACAAAATATTTGCAAATCATATATCTGATAAGGGGTTTGTATTTAGGATATATAAAGAATCTAACAACTCAAAAATAAGAAGAAAAATAACTCAGTGAAAATTTGGCAAAAGACTTTAATAGACATTTTTTTCAAAGAACAAGTGCAAATGGCCAATAAGAACATGAAAATATGCTCAGCATTATTACTCATTAGGGCAATGCAAATGAAAACCTCAATGAAATTGCTAAAAGGTACCGAGTTTCTTTTGGAGATGATGAAAATGTTCCAAAACTGATTGTAGTGATGGTTGCACAGCTGTGAATGTACTAAAACCCATGGAATTGTACACTTTAAATGGGTGAATTGTATGCAGGTGAATTATATCTTAATAAAGCCATCACCGAAAACCCACAATGAGATGCCACTTTACACCTACTAGGATGACTAAAATAGAAAAGACCTACAATAACAAATGATGACAAGTATGTCGAAACATTGCAACCCTCATACGTGGCTGGTGGGTTCATAAAATGATGCAGTCACTTTGAAAATTCCTCAAAATGTTAAACATAGAGTTACCATATGACCCAGCAATTCCCCTCCTCGGTATATACCCAATAGAAATGAAAACGTAGTCCACACAAAAACCTGTACATGAATATTCATAGAAGCACTATTCACAATAGCTAAAAAGTGGAAACAATCTAATTGTGCATGAATTGATGAATGAATAAGCAAAATGTGGTATATCCATACAATGGAATAATATTTGACCATCAAAAGAAATGAAGTCCTGATACATGCTATACCACAGATGAATTTTGAAACCATCATGCTAAGTAAAAGAGGTCAGACATAAAAGACCACATATTGTGTGATTACATTTATAAGAAATGTCCAGAATAAGCAAATCCATAGAAATAGAATGTAGATTAGTGGTTTTTCAGGGACTGGAGGGAAGGGGGAAATGGGCAGTGACTACTAAGAGGCACAGGGTTTTTTTTGGAGTGATGAAAATGTCCTAAAATTAGATAGTGATGGTTGCACAACACTATGAATATTCTGAAAACCACTGAAGTGTACACTTTAATTTATTTTTTTTTAAGATGTTGGGGGTGGGAGTTTATTAATTAATTTATTTATTTTTGCTGTGTTGCGCCTTCGTTTTTGTGAGAGGGCTTTCTCTAGTTGCGGCAAGCGGGGGCCACTCTTCATCGCGGTGTGCGGGCCTCTCACTGTCGCGGCCTCTCTTGCCGCGGAGCACAGGCTCCAGACACGCAGGCTCAGTAGTTGTGGCTCACGGGCCCAGTTGCTCCGCGACATGTGGGATCCTCCCAGACCAGGGCTCGAACCCGTGTCCCCTGCATTAGCAGGCAGATTCTCAGCCACTGCACCACCAGGGAAGCCCCTGAAGTGTACACTTTAAAAGGGCACATTTTATGTGAATTATATATCAATAAACCTATTATTAAAGTTTTTTTTAACAGATCATTAATATGGTAATGTGATACCATAAATCAGAATAGCATTATAAAGTCAAATAGTGAACAGGACTCTAGTGAAAATATAGAGTATGATTCTGTGTGTTATAGAATAAGCATCTGAAAATACGATTAAATTGCACAAGTAAGCAAAAGATAACAGTGCGAATAGTAAAAGGGATGATGAGTATCTGAAAATTGGATATTACTGGGCTAGCAAGTTATTCATCTGTATTCCTCAGTGTATTATTTATTATGGACTTGTTCATATATGAGCATAAAGCCACCCTTGATTTTTTATTGTCATTTTCAAACAAAAGTGACCTGCCTAGTAAAGAAATAATATTTTTCTGGAATGAGAACAAAACTATACTTTCCAAGTTGAAGAATTTTGTTTCTAAAGGCAGGCAGAAAATATCAAAACTATAGCAACATCATTGCTATAGTAATGAAATCTACCTTTCTTCAGCAAAATAAGGCTGTAAATCATTCTATTGCCAAATAGGTATAAATCCAATTACGAAGCTAATGACACATTTTATGCTTGAAGAGAAAGTGAACAAAAGTCCTTTATAAAGTCTAGGCAATTGCAAAAATTCAATGGCATACAATGTGAAAAAGCAATTACTATCATGCGTGCATCCTGGAAGCTATTGCCCATTGCATAGGAAGGAAACGGCTGATATTCTATGTACAAATCAGCCCTTGACATATGTGTGCTACATATATGAGGGGAAAACGCTCCATGACATTTAATTCTATTTATCACTACAGATGCATGCTATAGGAGAAGAAATTTTTCATCTACAAAAGGTATTTTCTGAGAAAATATATGTTGGAGTCGGTACTGATGGAAACCTGGCCATATGTTTAGCAAAGAAAGGTTGCACTTGAATGCCAATCTTCTGCTTCATTCCTAGAGAATGATTAGCAGACAACATATCCTTGACCTTGAATCA
>NW_006779100.1:4293069-4295279 GCF_000442215.2 Lipotes vexillifer | reverse complement strand
AAAGAGTGAAGATCGCAAATATGCTTAGGTCACAACCACTGAGTGAATGTCTTTTTAGTGAGAAGAAACAAGATTCTGCTTTTCTAAGTGGAGACATGTTGTCTGCTGAAGAAAGTCACTCCCACACATTTTTTTAAATAAAGGAAGGGATTTTTGGTATTTCTTCGTGACACTCATAATGCCTGCAGAGATATTTCTCTATTTTCAAGTGGGTTATCTCGGCTCTGTGTTCACAGTCTCGCATGGCCTGTCACTTCAAGATGGATATAGCAACAAGTTTTAAAAGTTGAAAATAAACCAGCAGAATTTCTTAAGAAGATATAAAAAAAGCTGAATTAATTATTTGTTGCTACATAACAACTTATCCCCAAACTCAGCAGTATAAAACAACAAACATTTATGATCTCACAGTTTCTGGGGGCAAGAATCTGGGTGCAGGTTAGCTGGGTGCCTCTGGCTCAGGGTTCCTCACAAGGCAGTGGTCAAGCTATTGGCTGGAGCTGCAGTTGTCTCAAGGCTCAACTGGAGAAGGATCCACTTCCAAGCTCACTTGGGTGGCTGTTGGCAGGACTCAGTCATCTCTGGCTGTTGGCTGGAGATGGCAGTTCATCCACTGCCATGTGCCCCTCCATCCACCCTGAGGCCATCTCACAACATGGCAGCTGGCTTCCCTCAGAGTAAGTAAGAGAGTAAGAGAAGGCCAGCCAGACGGAAGCCACAGTCTTTTTGTAACCTAATCTCAGAAGTGACATCCATCCCTTCTGCCCTAATCTATTTGTTAGAAATGAGTCAGTAGGTCCTGCCCATGCACAAGGAGAGGAGATTACACACAGGTATGGAGACCAGGAGGTAGGGATCATTAGGGACCTCTCAGAGGCTGCCTGCCACAGTATCCATATACTTCGTGGGTGTGGTCTTACTTGGACCAGTTGTCACACAATTCACCAGGTCTTGATCAGTGAAGTTCTTTACTCCTCCATTTGGCATGGGCTGAATTCTCAGTGTTCTGTGATCCAGGAGGCCAAACTTGACCAGCCATGTCAGTTGCTGGAGATGGGTGTAAGGTCTAAATCAAAACCTCATTTAGAAGTCCAGTGTCTGTGCATACACCTGTATTATAGAGCTGGTGGGTATTCCCCTGCCCCCTTCAGCTGGGATGGCTGTTTGGTGGGAGAGGTCTAAACCTATTGTTCTTCCTTCCCATGGCAGGAATAAAGGTTGTCTTCAGTTAGCGTGCCATTTCAGCTGGGATATGTTGAGAAATGGATTCATCCTAGTTCCTCACATAGAGTTGGTCTGACCTGACTGAAACAGCAATAGAGTGGGTTTGACCTGAGAGGATTCTCCATCGTTATGCATTGGGAGCAGGCTTTCAAACTTTAGGCATTTTTTGTTTCGGCCAGTCAGCCCAAATAAGAGTGGCTTGAATTAGGGCAGTGAGTCTTTCACTGATCTGCTTTACCAGGGACGAGTGACTGTTGGTCATCCTCCAATCTCCATTTTCCTCTTTGTCCTTAGTAAAAAAAATCTCAATTACTAGCTGGGTACATGGCTGCCAGGAGAAAGGACAGCAATGGTCAGTTTTCTTGCAGTCAGATGTGGTCATGTGACTGTGTTCTGGCCAATGAAATATAAGCATAGTTGGTATAAGCAATATAAGTAGATGGTGTGAGCAATTTTGAGGAAGTGGCCCTACAGGAAAGCAGTATACACTTCTATAGCCTTTTTCCTTTATGTTAGCTAGAATATGCGTGTAATGACTGAAACTCTAGCAGTCATACTGAGTTAACCTTGGGAGTAGAAGCTATGCAGGATGAAACAACATGAAGGAAGGACACTCTGGCAGACCACATCAATCCTGGGATGACTATCTTTGGATTTCTTATACGTGAAAGAGAAATAAATTTGCATTTTTGTTTGAGCCATGTCTTGATTTTTCTGTTACTCCTAACTGAAGCTAATCCTAACTACAGATGTGGCTTTGTCCAAGTGCAGATCCTAAATGTATGCAGTTCACATCCAGTCTTGCTATGACCTGAGCTGCCCCACTACTACCTACTTCTCTTCTAGTGGGCAGGTATTGTTTCTAAGTATAGGGCAGAAAGCTATAGCAAACGTTGCCAGGTTCCCACTGGTAATGGGTGAGGACCTAGGATGGGCTGGCTGGCTGTATCCAGATTATGGGGCAATCTGCAGTGAGGGATGTACCT
>NW_006779100.1:4288458-4293059 GCF_000442215.2 Lipotes vexillifer | reverse complement strand
ACCGCAGGGGTGGGGCTACATCAGGGCAGGGGCTAGTCCTTGAGGTTCTCTTTGGGTAGCAGGGCTAGCAGGAGGCTGTGGGACCCTGAGCTCTCCTGCCACCTGCCATGGGTGCTGCCTATAGTCCAAAGGCCTGACAGGTTTACGATCTGTAGGTCAAGTCCCTGTCTAACTCAGATATGCAGAGCCAGCAGGTACCTTTAAGAACGAGGGGTGGGAGTTGCCAGGGACAAGGAAGTACAGATAAAAGATAAGCCAAGCTGTCTTCTGAAAGTAGGCAGGGAATAGACACAAACAAAAAACCCATATCAAGCACCAACGTGCACAGTGTTTGCGTTCTGTGTGCAATGCCAGCCAGAGGGCCCTGGGAAACAAAAGCCATGTCTGTTTTCCTTTCACAGCCTCTGCTCTACGGTATCAATGACCTTCTCTAGTGAAACCCACACCCAGGCTTATGCCAGGGCTATGCTCAGCTCTCACTCTCCTTTTCACAGCATACCAAGAAATAACTTGCCTCAGGGCACACACAGGGGATGTTTCTGGGGCACTTCGTGCCGATAAGAGCAGTGGAGAATCCAAGGTCTCCACCAGTTTCTTAGGCTCAAAGTATTCCTATTGTAAAATGCAAGTCCAGCCTCGTGGAAGGAGCAGGAATTCACCTTAAGGAACAGGAGAGTTTCAGCAAATTTATTACCTACTGTCAAAATTCTAGACCATGCACATTTTTCTGAATGCTCTGAACTAAATTTAACTTTAGTTTGATAAACTTACTCCATTATCTTCAGACTGTTCTATCTTGGTATGCACTGGCCCAAGAATACCTCTTGTTCAAAATCCAGTACCAGTGCCAATTATTTTAAAATACATTTCCCAAAATCAGGCAAAGGGACCTTCACTGGTCCAGAAGGGGTCAGTGTGGGAGGCTCAGTGTGGAGTACAAAGTGTTTGGGTCCTCAAGTCAGGCAGACCTGCACTGAGATCAAGACTCTCACACTGGAGTCCAAAGATACTATCTGTAGTTGTGGAACAAGAAATGAAGAAGTCCATCCATTGCTTAGAGTTACAAGATGACCCGCTGAAGAACTAAAAATATTGATAAAAACTTACCGGAGGGGCTTCCCTGGTGGCGCAGTGGTTGAGAGTCCGCCTGCCGATGCGGGGGATACGGGTTCGTGCCCCGGTCTGGGAAGATCCCACATGCCGCGGAGTGGCTGGGCCCGTGAGCCATGGCCGCTGAGCCTGCGTGTCCGGAGCCTATGCTCCGCAGCGGGAGAGGCCACAACAGCGAGAGGCCCGCGTACCACAAAAAAAAAAAAAAAAAAAAACTTACCGGGAAGCAGCTTGGGAGATGAAAGGGAAATGCTGTTAGTGCACTAGAGCCTGTTCTCTCACAGCAGGAGGTCAATGGATAAATCAAGAAATGATATTCCTGCACTGTTGGTGGAAATGAAAATTGGTGCGGCCACTATGGAAAGCAGTATGAAGGTTCCTTAAATAGTCAAAATCGACGGGCTTCCCTGGTGGCGCAGTGGTTGAGAGTCCGCCTGCCGATGCAAGGGACACGGGTTCGTGCCCCGGTCTGGGGGGATCCCACGTGCCGCGGAGCAGCTGGGCCTGTGAGCCATGGCCACTGGGCGTGCGCGTCCGGAGCCTGTGCTCGGCGGCGGGGGAGGCCTCGGCGGTGAGAGGCCCACGTACCGCAGAAAACAAAACAAAAACAAAAAAACTAAAAATCGAGTTATCATATGATCCCGGAATCCCACTCCTGGGCTTATATCCAGAGAAAACTCTAATTTAAAAAGATACATGCACCCTAGTGTTTACAGCAGCACTATTTACAATAGCCAAGACATGGAAGCTACATAGATGTCCATTGACAGATGAATGGATAAAGAATATGTGGTATATATATGTGTGTGTGTATATATATGTATATATATATGGGGTGTGTGTGTAATATATATATATATATATGGGGTGTGTGTGTATATATATATATATATATATATATATATATATATAGTGGAATATTAGCCATAAAAAAGAATGAAATAGTGCCATTTGCAGCAACATGGACAGACCTAGAGGTTATCATACTAAGTGAAGTAAGTCAAACAGAGAAAGACAAATATCATATGATATCACTTATATGTGGAATCTAACATATGATACAAATGAACTTATTTACAAAACAGAAACAGACTCACAGACATAGAAAACTAGCCTATGGTTACCAAAGGGGAAAGGGGGGTGGGATAACTTAGGAGTTTGGGATTGGCAGATGCAAGCTACTATGTATAAAACAGACAAACAATAAGATCCTACCATATAGCACAGGGTACTATATTCAATATCTTATAATAAACTGCAATGGAAAAGAATTTAAAAAAAGAAATAATGATATTTTTTCAACACATGTTTATGATGTGCCAAGCACTGTTCTAGGTATCAAGGATGCAAACATAAAATACTAAACTACAAAAAGCCACTGTACTCATTATTCTACTAATAAGCCTATTGGTTAAAGGTGGAGACATGAAGATGACTACCAGAAGAAACAGTAAAAGTCTGAAAAGAGTTCCTTTGGGGAGTGGATTTAGGATATGTATATACACACACTCTCTTAGATATAAAAAATTTTAAATTATCAACAAAATATTCTACTACCTACTAGCTATATATCCTTGAATAGATTAAATCCCCTGGGCCTCTGTTCTTTGGTCTGGAAATTGGGAATAATGACTATTTATTACAGGAGTACCTGGCATAAAGTAGGCATGAAAATGTCAGTCCCTCCCCTCTGTCTCCCATGTAATATTTTGTAGCTCAAGGTCTTAAGGCTGAGAAGTGACATCCGTTCCTGGGTTTGACTGGCCTGAGCAAGTCACATGACTTTTCTTTGCCTGCTTCTGTCCATCTGACACAAAGCTGCTCATCTCAAATTTCTCTGAGTGCTACAAGAACGGGATGTACACTGGTGAAAACTGAGCATTGTGAAAGAACACTGACCAAGTATTAACATGGTTTCCATTTGGATGATACTGTGCAGTTATTCGTGTCATGTTTACTGCTCACTTATAGATAGCTAAGGTAAATCCGCTATCCTGGCCAGTATTATTGCCTCAGAACTTTCACAATTGGCTACTTTAATCCCTGAGGCACTGAGGGCCTCATGATGCAAGGGAGAGAACAATTGTGAATGAGAGAGAAAGAGAGAGAGAGAGAGAGAGAGAGAGAGAGAGAGAGAGAGATCACTGTGTGAAATCACGATGTAATTAGTAGAAAAACACCAAAGATGTCGGCACGACAGAGCAAGGACAATTGCTGACATCCAAGCTGGCCGTAAAGGGAAAAGTGTGCATATATGATCCTCTGTGTGTCTACACATATACAAATGCGCAGGGGGATGTGCCTGCAGGTTCTGTGATGTGTCAGTGGGTGGGGTGGGGCAGGAGTGGGGGAGTAGGTTAGGGGTGGGGTGCAGGCAGCAATGTGCTGGTAAAGGTCTAACAGCCCGTCCTGGAGAGGAGAGCCCTGATTTGTAATGGTTGCCAATTTCAATGGTGCAAATGCTCCCAATGAGGCCAATTTCAATGTTCCAAGTTGAAGTCACTGAATGCAGAGTTGAGAAGAAAAGCACAGGGGCAGCTCCCACTAGTCGGTACTGGCAGTTCCACCACGTTGCTGGCTGCAGGTTTCCAGCACCATATTCTCTTTCAAAAACAGAAGCAACTCCTTACACTCATCTGCTTCTAAATTTGTGGATATTGCTTTAACTTGTATTCCAAAATCCATAAATCCCAAACAGAATTGTTCATTCAACCCTGGTTGATTATTTAATCCTTTGTAAACTTCATGGCTTATCCCAGCTCACAGGAATTCTGGAACCAGAGTTTTGTTTGGTTGTTTTTTTCCTCCAAAATCTACACAATGGTTGGCAAGACCATTTGTTTATTCAGAAAGCAGCCAACAGGATGCTACAGGCTTGTTAGTTCACCTAAAGATTTGGCAAACTTCTACTGGCCAAGGAAAGCTCTGAGCAGGCAAGAGGGAGCCCCCTCGCTTCTGGTGCCCTCACAGTTACAATTCTTTGGAAATTAAGTTGCTGTCTGGTTCTTTGGCACATGTATGAATCTCTTCCTCATCCCACAGAAAACTCTGGTTAGTTTCCAGGGACTTTGAAACTCTCCCCCACCTCCTTCCTCCCTGACATCCTGTATCCTGGAGCCAGACAGGCTAGATCCAAGCCCTATGGGGCCTAATGTTTATATACTCAGGGGTCTTCTTTAAGGAAAAGAATTACAAATATAAAGCTACTGAGGTCAGGGCCTTTAGAATGAGCCTGTGCAAATGAGGGTCTCCAGCAGAAGCATCATTAGCTTCCAGTAAATATGCCCCTGGAGCCAGACTACACTCAGAAGGAAATTGGATGTTTGCCTGGTGTTGGTGAGTGGTGGAATGTCCTGCATTATTTTTCCTTTTGGTTGAGGAGGAAGCTCCAGACCCCTGCTTCTGTTCAAAAACTCTGCCTTCGAGCCCGACGCTGGAAGACATTATCCAATTTCTTCTTAGAAAGCCATTTTATTCTGCATCATTCCTGC
>NW_006779100.1:4286378-4288412 GCF_000442215.2 Lipotes vexillifer | reverse complement strand
CCTGCTGTATCACATGCCTACTTCCCCACGGCTTGTTACAGAATACGCCAGTTATGCCTGTAACAGGCAGAGATCTGCCCCATTGGTCCAAGGAAATATCTTCTCTAACCCCTAGCAAAGTCTAACTTCAGAATCACTGTGGATAAAAAGGGACCTCTAGTGGTCAATCTCAAAGGTCACATCACTGCGACCTTCTACCTATCCTCTGAAAGGTGTTCTGACTTGTCAACTCTGGGTTGCCAGTCTAAGAAGTGGAGGAAGGAAAATATAGGATAGTTAAGAGGAATTTTGCATTTTGATATAGGTAGGGTGTGGAGGGTAAGATGGCTTCCACTGCATGGCATGTAGTAGAGTTAGTGGATGTTTTTCTGTATACTTGCACTCAAAATCTATTCATCTCCTAGCATGATTGGACCCAGTGCTGTGCCAGGGAATGAAGGGATATAGGGGAAGCAGAAATGTGATTTCAGCCCAAAGTAGTAGATGTTCTGCGTTTTGAAAGCAGAATATAGTACTGTGAAAGAGTATGTTTTATTTTTTATTTTATTTTTAAAAAAATTTTTTGGCTTCATTGGGTCTTTGTTGCTGCGCACCGGCTTCCTCTAGTTGCGCCGAGTGGGGGCTGCTCTTTGTTGCACTGCAAGAGCTTCTCACTGCGGTGGCTTCTCTTGCTGCGGAGCACGGGCTCTAGGCGCGTGGACTTCAGAAGTTGCAGCACGCAGGCTCAGCAGTTGTGGCTCACGGGCTTAGTTGCTCTGCGGCACGTGGGCTTCCCTGACCAGGGATCAAACCCATATCCCCTGCAATGGCAGGTGGATTCTTAACCACTGCGCCAGCAGGGAAGTCCCTGAAATAGTATATTTTAATATTTTATTAAAATCTTGACTCTTGAGAAGCTAATTGAAAAAGCAGAGACGACCTCCCCAGAAAAATACCCACACGTACTCGCACACGCACACGTTTTTGCCTAAAATTCAGGGATTTTACTGACACTCTAAAATTCATCCCTAGTGGTTCAAGAAGCCAAGTTAAGAAACTCTGAAGTAAGGCATTTGGAAAAGGATACAGTGTGGCAGCGAGGAATCCTGAATGGATTCTAACCCTGTGTCACTTTGAACAAGTCGCTTTACCTCTCTGAACTTCACTTCCTCACCTATTAAAAAACAGGAGGATTAGACAGAAGTAGAGTTGCCACATAAAAGACAGAACACCTAGTTGAATCTGAATTTCACATAAATAAAGGGCTTTTTTTAGTATAAGTATATTCCAAATATTGGCTTTGTCATAAATTAACAGATAGTAGGTGCACAGTACATAGTTATACTAAAAAAATATTTGTTACTTATCTGAAATTCACATTTAATGGGTGTCTTGTATTTTTATTTGCTAAATCTGGCAACCCTAGACAGGTGGCCTTTCAGATCTTGATTTAAGGTCTAGGATTTTTGGGGATGAAGGAATCCTAATGGAGGATGGGAAGTTAGAGGATCATTAATTACTGATTACAAGCTGGAAATTCTGAAGTTCCATGACCAATCTTAAGCAGTTTAGTTGATACTGTGTCGGATTCTAGATGGAAAGGCACCACACTGGGTCCCTGCATTGCTCAAAGAAGCACTCTGTCATTGCAAGGCTGTGACTACCAGATTTCTAATTTTTCTTTTACATTAAAACCCTCAGTTGTATTTCCGGTGACCTGGCCAGATGACCCTGATGGCCTGTGACTCTCCACCCACTTGCTGAGCTGCTGCCTCTGTCACATCAAGCTTGGTGACAGCAGACGTGAAGGCTGCAGCTCAAAGGCCTTTGGGGATGGCACTTGTCAGCAGTCAGCTGTGCTGCCCATCGGGCCTTTCCTCCTGGTTGTCTGTTTCCCTCTCTGTTCTTCATTCCCACACGGCAGAAAGTATTGTGAGGTCTGTGCACCAGCAGAGTCATTTTCCCACAGGGCAGCCCTGTGTACACATTCTCTTCCGGGGCAGAGCACCCAATTTATCTCCGAGTAGGCATCCTCCCCATCTTTCCCCCCCCCCC
>NW_006779100.1:4268991-4285776 GCF_000442215.2 Lipotes vexillifer | reverse complement strand
TCCCCCCCCCCCCCTTCCTTTTTTCCTTCCTTCCTTCCCTCCTTCCTTCCTTTCACTACTGTTTCCTGAGTACCCACCATGCACTAGGCACTGTGCTAGACACTTACCCTGAGCTGAGGGGCTTCTACTTTCATCACCCTCATCAATACTTAGTCCCATAGTCCATGGTTCTCAAAATGAGACCCCTGAACCACCATGTCAGTCACCTGGGAGTTTGTTAAAGATGAGATTCCTGATGAAGGAAAGGTGCCCAGAGACTCCCCAGGTGCTTCTTGGGCTCACTTAAATCAGATGGCCATGGCTGCCAGTTCTTGGACCCCTTCCTCTGCCCAGAAGTACATGGGTCTGATGTGGAGCAGACTGTTTCTACTCTCAGGAATTTCCACATTTGAGGCTGCCTGTCTTCTGTCCCTCTGGGCCTGAGCCACTTGTGGAGGACGTGGAGTATTGGACTCTGTTAATACTCCAACCAGCCAAACTACTTAGGCTTAATGGTTAACTACTGGGCTTAACTACTTATGGCAAAATGGTTTCCTCTCTCTGCCGGTCCTAGGAAAGAGGAATGTTCCAGGGACAACTTATATGGTCTTGGACAAAGGACGTCACTTCTTTGACTCTCCAGAAGGGGCACCATGATAACGTTTTTTAATCTGAAAATGCACTCTAACTGGCTCCTAATCATTGTTACCCCGCTAGAAATGTAAGACGCTTGAAGACCAGGAGCTTTGTTTTCCTCATCTCTGTATCTCCCAGGGTACCAACCTAATGTTGTGGAGTTAAGGGAGCACCATTCGTTTTATAGACATTATCCATTGTATAGTTATTAAAACAGTTCTCCACAGATGGCAGGAGAGTGACTTGAAAAGCCAAGTCTTACTAATTCATGACAAAGCTACCATCTTGGTTTGGATGGGACTGGCAACCCCATCGCTTAGAGTATTCAGCACATAGCAGACACTCAATAAATACTAAATACTTTTCCTCAACATTTTATTTATGAAAATGTCAAACATACAGAAGAGTTGAAAGAATAGTACAATGAATATCTATAGACCACTACCTAGACTCTAGATTCAGTCAATGTTAACATTTTGCTGTATTTGTTTTGTGAGTGTGTTTATTTATTTTTGCTGAATCATGTGAAAGTTAGTTGCAATCACTGTGACACACAAATATTTCAGTAGGCATCTCTTAAGAATGAGAACATTCTCCTATATAACAACAATACCATTATCACACCTAAGAGTAATTAACCGTTATTTCCTAACCACCTAATACCCACTTGTAGAAGTTGAGGTTGGTGCCCTACTCACATCCCCTTGGCCTGCCTAGAGGTCACCCGCAAACAATTCCCGTATGACTTCCTGAGGGTCTGCCTGGACATTCGCAGCCAGACCAAGAGAGTGCACTCTGCCTTCACAGGGTGGGCTGGAAGTGCTGGGGAGTCAACACCCCAAAAGTGCCCCTTAACCAATGATGGAGGAAAGTTGGTAGATAGATGCTCAAGCTTCCTTCCCCCGCATGAGTTGATTCTGAGGTGTATTCCACAGAGCTTGTCAAAGGGTCCACAGCAACAGTCGCCCATAGTAACCTGTTCATTAACACATCCTTTATTAGTTTTCCTTCCTTCCCTATCTCACTTCCTTACTGTGCTTCCTGAGATCACCTTTAAATAAACTATTTGCATGCAAAGTTTTATCTTCAGGTCTGCTTTGGAGGGACCCAGAACCAAGACATCAATCCTCTGCTAAGTTCATTTTAAAATGAGAACAAGGGCTTCCCTGGTGGCACAGTGGTTAAGAATCCACCTGCCAATGCAGGGGACACGGGTTCAAGGCCTGGTCTAGGAAGATACCACATGCCTGGTCTGGGAAGATACCACATGCCGCGGAGCAACTAAGCCCGTGAGCCACAACTACTGAGCCTGTGTGCCACAACTACTGAAGCCCGTGCGCCTAGAGCCCATGCTGCTCAACCAGAGAAGCCACCGCAATGAGAAGCCCGCACACCGCAACGAAGAGTAGCCCCTGCTCGCTGCAACTAGAGAAAGCCCGCGCGCAGCAATGAAGACCCAACACAGCCAAAAATAAATAAATAAAATAAATAAATAAATGTAAAAATCTTTAAAATGATAGCAAAACACAGTGCCCTTAGATCCATACAGAAGCAAACTCAAAACCTGCTTAGATGGTGCTTGCAACCCGGTCAACAGGAAATGCTCTTAGTTATGATTCTTACTGGAAGAATGCTATAGTGAGGCTGTGTTTATTTATTATGCCCTGCCCAGCCTATATTAATAATAATAATAGCTACTGCTTAATAAGAGCTTACTGTGTGGCTGCTTCACATGCTTTATTTCATTTAATCCTCAAGTGACCTTGTAGGGAGGGCACAATTATTACTCCCATTGTATTGATGAAGAACCTGAGGACCCTAGAAGTAAAAAGCTTTATGAAGTCATACAGCTAGCAAGGAGCATATCTCTGGTGTTCTTAACCAATGTATTAAAATGTACAGATGACCATAAATATTTTTTATTCTATTCTTGCATGAATGGGAACAACAGTACTTGCCAGATAAAATTCATGTTGCAACAACACCATAAACATGTATTTTTAAAAATTTATTTTATCCAAGTGTAGTTGACTTACAATGTGTTAATTTCTACTGTACAGCAAAGTGACTCAGTTATACATATATACACATTCTTTTTCATATTCTTTTCCATTATGGTTTATCACAGGATATTGTACATAGTTCCCTGTGCTATACAGTAGGACCGTGTTGTTTATCCACTCTATATATAATTACAACTACTAACCCTAAACTCCCAATCCATCTCTCTGCCTCTCTCCTCCCACTTGGCAACCACAGTCTCTTCTCTATGTCCGTGAGTTTATTTCTGTTTCGTAGATTAGTTCATTTGTGTCATATTTTAGATTCCATATATAAGTGATATCATAAACACATGTATTTTTAACCAATTAAAAATGTTATCTTCGTTATTCAACATAGTTTTGGAAGTCCTAGCCATGGAAATCAGAGAAGAAAAAGAAATAAAAGGAATACAAATTGGAAAAGAAGAAGTAAAACTGTCACTGTTTGCAGATGACATGATACTATACATAGAAAATCCTAAAGATGCCACCAGAAAACTACTAGAGCTAATCAATGAATTTGGTAAAGTAGCAGGATACAAAATTAATGCACAGAAATCTCTTGCATTCCTATACACTAATGATGAAAAATTTCAAAAAGAAATTAAGGAAACACTCCCATTTACCACTGCAACAAAAAGAATAAAATACCTAGGATTAACCTACCTAGGGAGACAAAAGACCTGTATGCAGAAAACTATAAGACACTGATGAAAGAAATTAAAGATGATACCAACAGATGGAGAGATATACCATGTTCTTGGATTGGAATAATCAATATTGTGAAAATGACTATACTACCCAAAGCAATCTACAGATTCAATGCAATCCTTATCAAATTACCAATGACATTTTTTACAGAACTAGAACAAAAAAATCTTAAAATTTGTATGAAGACATAAAAGACCCCAAATAGGGGCTTCCCTGGTGGCGCAGTGGTTGAGAGTCTGCCTGCTGATGTAGGGGACGCGGGTTCATGCCCTGGTCCGGGAGGATCCCACATGCCGCGGAGCAGCTGGGCCTGTGAGCCATGGCTGCTGAGCCTGCACATCCGGAGCCTGTGCTCCACAATGGGAGAGGCCACAGCGGTGAGAGGCCCGCATACCACAAAAAAAAAAAAAAAAGACCCCAAATAGCCAAAGCAGTCTTGAGGGAAAAAAACAGAGCTGGAGGAATCAGACTCCCTGACTTCAGACTATACTACAAAGCTACAGTAATCAAGACAATATGGTACTGACACAAAAACAGAAACATAGATCAATGGAACAAGATAGAAAGCCCAGAGGTAAACCCACACACCTATGGTCTATGACAAAGGAGGCAAGGATATACAATGGAGAAAAGACAGTCTCTTCAATAAGTGGTGCTGGGAAAACTGGACAGCTACATGTAAAAGAATGAAATTAGGACACTCCCTAACACCATAAACTCAAAGTGGATTAGAGACCTAAATGTAAGACCGGACACTATAAAACTCTTAGAGGAAAACATAGCCAGAACACTCTTTGACATAAATCACAGCAAGATCTTTTCTGATCCACCTCTTAGAGTAATGGAAATAAAAATACAAATAAACAAATGGGACCCAATGAAACTTAAAAGCTTTTGCACAGCAAAGGGAACCATAAACAAGACGAAAAGACAACCCTCAGAATGGGAGAAAATATTTGCAAACGAATCAACTGACAAAGGATTAATCTCCAAAATATATAAACAGCTCATGCAGCTCAATATTAAAAAAACAAACAACCCAATCCAAAAATGGGCAGAAGACCTAAATAGACATTTCTCCAAAGAAGACATACAGATGGCCAAGAAGCACATGAAAACCTGCTCAACATCACTAATTATTAGAGAAATGCAAATCAAAACTACAATGAGGTATCACCTCACACCAGTTAGAATGGGCATCATCAGAAAATCTACAAATAACAAATGCTGGAGAGGGTGTGGAGAAAAGGGAACCCTCCTGAACTGTTGGTGGGAATGTAAACTGATACAGCCACTATGGAGAACAGTATGGAGGTTCCTTACAAAACTAAAAATAGAATTACCATATGACCCAGCAATCCCACTACTGGGCATATATGCAGAGAAAACCATTATTCAAAAAGACACATGCACCCCAATGTTCATTACAGCACTACTTACAATAGCCAGGTCATGGAAGCAACCTAAATGCCCATCGACAGATGAATGGATAAAGAAGATGTTGTACATATATACAATGGAATATTACTCAGCCATAAAAAGGAGCAGAATTGGGTCATTTGTAGAGATGTGGATGGATCTAGAAACTGTCATACAGAGTGAAGTAAGTCTGAAAGAGAAAAACAAATATCGTATATTAACGCACATATGTAGAACCTAGAAAAATGGTACAGATGAACCGGTTTGCAGGGCAGAAATTGAGACACAGATGTAGAGAACAAACATATGAACACCAAGGGGGGAAAGCCGTGGGAGGGTGGGGATGGTGGTGTGCTGAATTGGGAGAGTGGGATTGGCATGTATACACTGATGTGTATAAAATTGATGACTAATAAGAACCTGCTGTATAAAAAATAAATAAATAATAAATAAATAAAAATGTTATCTTCAAATTACTAATTCTTGAAAGTGTAAAGCAAGGATTCCCAGTCAGTTGAGAGCCTCAAAAGGATAAAACTTTCCCCTGCCATGCCTGTCTTAGCACAGCTTATATACTACACTTCGGTTGCCAGTGGTAAGTAATATTTTTCCAGCATTATTTAAGTTGTGTGGAATCTTCCACTATGAAAATCAGACTCCCCTCAGACTTCCCCTATCACAATTCTCAGGCTGTCAGATTATCAAGCACAGTCATCTAACTTGAGCATGACAACTCTCAGTGAGATGTGCTACAATTTTTGCACAAGGTCAGGCTTTCTTGGAACAATTACATCCTTGTTAGTAATACCTGGCCCCACCCAGTAACTTAAGTACACAGAAAAACTTGGATCTTAAGAAGATGCCTTTCCCAATTACTGTCTTCTCTAAGAATCCACAAAGAGAAACAGACTTTGAACCCAATGTATCTTATTTACTTGACCCTACTGTCATAAAGTGTTCAAATTCAAGTATTATAAAGATGGTAGCAGGAAAAGGATTCAGGGTTCCCAGACGGAGGAACGATGGCCAAGGAAGTCAGCTTTCAGAGCTCAGTGGGTAAGTGGTAAGACTTTGTCTTGTATAGAAAGTAGAGAGTCATGAAAATTAAAAACAAATCAAGCGAGAGAAATTCATTTTGAAAAGCTGTTGTCTTAATGGGGTGGAAGAGAAAGGGAGACAGCAATCATCCTCCTTAACAGGGTAGGGTGAGGTCTGCAAAGAAGCCCACACTCTCACTGTTTACTAAGCATCTACAGTGGATAGTGCTTGAGAAAACTCTATTAATGACCAAATTCTGAAATCATCACTGTTAACAGTGCTGTATTGGAAATCTTACTGACAAAATTTTTAAATTATAAAAGAATCAATATTATTTCTAATAGTATCTTACTGAAAGATTGATGAAGACATGCCAGCCAGAAAGAGTGAGCCTGGCAGGAATGAAACTTGCTCCTGGCAGGACAGGCCTGGCATGGGGAGGAGCAGAGCCAGCCCCCAAAAGTCATAGGTATGTTCCAGCTCTTGAGGATTTATATTTGTGTTAAGAGGACAAAACTCCAAGTTGCTGAGGTCTTTGGAGTGGACAGGGACAGGAAGGGATTAAGAAAAGTTTCTTTAAGGAAGATAATGTTTACCTAGGCAGCAGCATGGTGTGGTTTAAAGCTTGAGGCTGGGACTTCACTGGTGGTCCAGTGGTAAAGAATCTGCCTTACAATGCAGGGAACGTGGGTTCAGTCCTTGGTCAGGGGACTAAAATCCCACATGCCGTGGGGCAACTAAGCTTGCGTGCCACAACTAGAGAGAAGCCCACGCACCACAACCAAGATCCTGTGTGCTGCAACTAAGACCCGACAGCCAAAAATAAATTAAATAAATAAATAATAAATAAATCTTAAAAAAAAAAAAAAAGGCTAGAGGTCATGTTCGAACTGAGTCTTTTCTAAGGCACAAACCATTTGAATCTATGTGATTTGGAACAGTTTCAAAAACCCTCTATTAGCAGAGAGCAGCTTTATGAAAAATGACCCAAGAGAGGCTTTCAAGACAAGAATTACTTTGTTCAGCGGAGGCTATCTGAGCAGAAAGGAAATTTCACTTTTCTTACTGTTAAAATGACATTCTATCAATGTCTCTAGGGAAGACTGGTTTCACCTTCCCCGGGGCTGCTCTGTAGCTGCCCTCTATTTTATGGCCTATTTCCTTGTGGTTTCGTGTTTTGCTGTCTTTTAAAAAACCCCTAACACGGGTTTCCCTGGTGGCGAAGTGGTTGAGAGTCCACCTGCCAATGCAGGGGACACGGGTTCGTGCCCCAGTCCGGGAAGATCCCACATGCCGTGGAGCGGCTGGGCCTGTGAGCCATGGCCGCTGAGCCTGTGTGTCCGGAGCCTGTGCTCCGCAACAGGATAGGCCACAATAGTGAGAGGCCCGCGTACCGAAGAAAAAAAAAATACCCTAATACTAGAAGTACTTTGAACTTAGTAGTCAGAACAAGATTGTTTAATTAAAAACTAGAAATAGTACCATTATAACTGGGATGACTCATCTGGGACTTTATTTTAAATATATAATAGACAAGAGGAAGGTTCATAAGCTCAGTGTAGACCAAAGTGCAGAACCAAATGCACTCTTTTTCCCCCAGCAGATCAGACTTAAATTCATTAAACATGGCATGGAAGACCAGCAGCCTAATGCCAATGTACAGATTTCTTCTCTTAGTGATTTTATTTCTGCCACATGAGATGACATGTAAGTTAATACTTTTGTGTTTCTTTTTAAATAAAGAAAATTTCAGATTATAAAATGATTGGGGGCTTTGGGAAAATACAAAATCCAAACTGGAATGATTACACAGTTGGTATGGCTCAGAGTACAGAAGTCAGATAAAATAGTGAAAAATTAAGCGGAAAAATATTTTTATGGTTCTAATATTATAAGACAGGGTGAAATATTTTATTCTCTCCAGAGCCACAGCCAGAATTTTCCTACATTTTAATGCATTTCATTACTAATCATACCTAAAATAAACCTCTGCTCTTTATTTGAGCATACAACATACACGAAAATCTTTTCTATGTTTGCTCCCCACCCCAACCTGGAAATACCTTTTTCCTTCTTGATTCAAAAAGTGATAAGCAGTCACTGTAATATAAGTTAGGAAATATATAAAAGAATAAAGAAAAGTAAAAATCCCCCCAAATCCCATCATCAAGAGATAACCACTCAACATTTTGATGTATATTCTTCCAGGTTTTAAAAAAATGCTAGGCAGCAATCACCAGTAGTTCATGCTTTTTAAAGGAAAAGTTAATGCATTTACAGAATATATTAACAAATGATACATAGGGGGCAAGTTTGTGGCAGCTAAAGTCATTTTTTAGCTTTGTTACTTGCTTCGAAATGAGGAAAAGTACAAACTGAAATTTAGGTATGTTACAATGGATTTCTAAAAATCAGAGGTAAAAATTAACTGCTATATATCCTGATCATACGCCCCACAACAACTTTACCACACAAACCACAGATGTTTAAACATCTTATTTTACTACACGGTCAGTATAATAGTGAAACATCAGATATACAAAACCAAATTTGTCTATAATCCCATCATCTAATCAAAAATGTTTTCAAATTAGCTTTTGTTCATATGCATATTCAATTTTGATATATTTATAGGAATTGTTAGAGACATACTTTACATTCTGCCTATTCACCTAATATTATGTCTTAAATATTTTTCCATTTTGCTCTTTCTTTCTCCTTTGTATTTCCCCACTCCCATCCCCTTACTATTCTATTTCCAAGCACTTGAAATAAACAATTTAGATCTGGTCACTATTTCTCCACCGTTTTCTCTACTTTTATCAATCCTAGTCAATATATAGATAGGACTTTCCCGAGACTTGTCCATACATATATATGTATACATATATATATATATGTATATGTGTATGTGTGTGTATAAATGGGGTAATTCCATACATATTGTTTTCTAACCCAGTGGTTCTCAAACTTCTCTGCATACTAGAATCACCTGGGAGCTTTTTGAAAACCCCAGTGCCCAGGTTACACTAATACTAATTAGTCAGAACGTCTGGGGGTGGGAGCCAGGCATCAGTACGTTTTTGAAGATCCCCAGATGATTCCAATGTGCAGCAAAATTTGGTAACCATTATTTTTTAACCTTTTCCTTTTTTAAATTAATAATCCTTTTCGATCTTTTCCTTGTAAAATCGCATAGCTCAATATTACTATTTTTAATCATTGCAGAGCATTTCATTGTACTGATGTAATATATTTAACCAATTCTCTAATTATGGTCATTTAGATTGTTCACTCTATCTTAATAGTTTCTTCCTGCACTCCCAGGTTCTGTTTTAACTGTGAATGGTAAAACTGAAAACTATATTCTGGACACTGAGCCTGGCTTCAAAGAATCTCTGAACTGTGCTGTTCAAAACCATACCAGAGAAGAAGAAATTCTCTGGTACCGCGAAGATGGGAGAGTGGATTTGAAATCTGGAAACAAAATCAACTCAAGCTCTGTCTGTGTCACTTCCATCAGTGAAAATGACAACGGCATCACCTTTACCTGCAAGCTGAGGAGGAACCAGTCAATGTCCATCTCAGTGGTGCTGAATGTCACTTGTGAGTGAGGGGAAAGAAACTGCTAGTTAGTCTGTGTTGCCTGTACTACACTAAGTGGTAGATGAAATCTGGGTCTAAAGAGTACATGTATTTTAACATTTCCTTGATACTGCCCAATTGCCCTATTTATGATCCCACAACATTGCATGAGGGTGCCTGTTTCCCACACCCTCATGAGCCTGAGTATCCTCAAGCTCTAAGAATCTACCAGCCTGACTTGAAATTTTATTTTCATTTTCTAAATCAGGAATGAGGGTGTTCACCTTTTCGTAAATGCATTAGCTTTTCATGGTTCTTGTCTGCAAAATGCTTGCTCATGTCCTTTACCCATTTTCCTATTGGGTTATTTGCCTTTTTCTTATTGATTTGTATAAGCGCTTTGTACATTAAGGAAATTAGCCTTTTGTCGTTTTGAATGCTAAGTATTCCGTCTATTTATTTTTGACATTTTAAAATAGTACTTCTTTTTGCCATATTGAAATTTTAAATGTTTGTGTATTTAAAATTACCAATCTTTTCTTTCTTAAACGTTTTTCTAGCTTTTGTGTTCTACTTAGATATTCACTGGGAATCTTTTAACATCACCTTAAACCCTCAAAGGTGAAGCTCTTTGACATTTGGGTTCCAGGTACTGGTAAGCCATTGGTGGAACTATCTGAGGTTAGTCGTCCTTCGAATGAGTCTATGGAGGTGGTCACGTAGGTGGTTTGGGTGGAAAACTGGTTCTATGTGAGCGGGGTGTGGATAGTGTGGTGAGGGGTGATGTGAGTAAGGGTGATAATATGGTGTGGTCTGGTAGAAAGATCTCTGGACTTGGAACCTAGTAATAAAATGTCAAAGCCATTTGATCCCATGAGCTCAGCAAACTTTTCTGTGAAAAACTGATGCCATTGTTCCTGAGATAAAAGGGTGGGAAAAATGCCAAGGAATCCAGTGCTGGAATATGCTGGCATCCTGCAGCTTGGGCTTCCAGAGTGAATCATTTACATGTTTCTGGGCAAAGGAGCTTTGCTTTTTATTTCCTATGAATTGATAAGATGTGATTTTTAACAAGCTATCTCTTGGCAACTTTGGTAGAATCCAACACTATCAGCATACCTTGGAGCTTTTGTAATCCTTATAAAATGACGGACAAGGAAACTGAGGCCCAGAATGAAGGCCCTAATTATCACATCTGGAGCAGAGAACAGAACACAAATCCCCAGGCTCCTAATCTAGTGCTCTTCCCATTGTAACCTTCTTAAGAGAGACACAGTAGAAATGCCGATAATATGATTCAGTGGCTTAAAAAAATGATTTTCAGTTTCCCAGCCTGATTCCACATTTAATGTTATCATCGTTGCACATATATAGAAAAAAAACCAATTGGTCAGTGATTCATAGTGACAATAACTGACACAAACTCATCAATCAATAAATCAAGATAAGGTCATAAAGTGACAAGAATATCATATAAAGTATTATAGATTATTGTTATAAATGGCAGGCCAAGAACTCAATGGAAACTTGATAATACACTATTTGAGGAGGGTGTGCAGAAACTTCTTTTATACGTTGTTGCTGAAAGTATAAATTGAGACCACCTCTTTTGCAATATCTATCAAAATTTAAAGTGCACCTACTCTATGACCCAGCGTCTCTGCTTTGAGATGTTAACCTTGGAGAAATACATGCACATATGAATACAGAGACATATACAAGGATTTTTTTGACTTTTCCTTTTAGATTATATTTAAATATTTGCTAAACATCTGGTCACACTTTTCTCCTTGCTTTTGCTTTTAGTCTTTAGATTATAGCCACTACACAGGGGTCTGTCCTGAGCCCATTCATTTTTTTACAAGGATGTTTATTGAAGCACTGTTTAGCATTTTAAAATGAAAATAACCTGATGCTCATCAAAATAAAATAATTAAAGAGTCAGATATTATACTATAGCACTCTAAAAGCAATAAGCTGGAATTCTGTGGTTCAACATGAAT
Organism: Lipotes vexillifer; assembly: GCF_000442215.2. Taxonomy (NCBI): domain Eukaryota; kingdom Metazoa; phylum Chordata; class Mammalia; order Artiodactyla; family Lipotidae; genus Lipotes; species Lipotes vexillifer. The sequence goes on along the minus strand of NW_006779100.1, from coordinate 4,274,363 downwards.
ATATCTCAAAGCGTGCAATTGTTGAGAGAGTGAAGTCTTTTACGTAAACACTTCTCACCCTCCTAGAACAATACAATATATTTCCTATGGGAATATCATATGTATTTTTAAAATACTAATAAAAAAAAAAGATCTGCAAGTATTTGCATCAAACTCATAGCACTGGGTGTCTCTGCGGGAATCAGGAAGTGACCAGGATGGAGTCAAGGAGGACTTTAACTTTATCTGAAATGTACTAATACTTTTAAAAGGGAATGCTCATGTAGAGCCGATATGCTTAAAAATTAATTTTAAATAGTTAAATAAAAAGGAACAACTATCTGAATACCATATAACATTCTTGTTGGACATGAATACAGAATTCAAACACATTCCAAAGAGCAATAAAATGTCATTCTTCTGAGAGAGCTATTAATAGCACAGCCTACTCAGGGTCTAATTATTCAGTGTGCAGATTATACAAGCTCCTTTTTTCCCTCCTTCTCTGCATCTATCTCTTTCCTACTGCCCACTTTTCATGCATTTTATTACTCTTCTGTACCCTGGCCAAAAAATGCAAGGAGCATGGAGCAGAGAGGAGAGGCAGTTCAGCCATTTCTCCCCCAGATGTTGGAAAGCCCTGGTGGTAGTAAGGGTTGGAATCATTTGGTGAAGATAAATGTGTTTGACAATCTATGGGTCTACAGATGTCCTTATCATGACGGGAATAAGAAGTTGCTCACACAGAAGGTTGAGAGGGACTCAAGGTTATGCTCACCTTCCATGGATGCCAGAGTTGCCACGATTGGAGTGCCTTCTGATAGAAGGACGTTATTTCTAGAAGATCATTGAGAAAATGCAAATATGCACTGGTAAATCTCTGGCCAGGGCAAGTATGGTTATTGTTCCATGCGTTACAAATTGTTTACTTAATACAGATTCATTATTATATACATTTGTTTCATGGTTTGTCTTCCCCACTACATTAAAAGTGCTATTAAGTTTGAAAATGGATGTATGTTATTTACCATTGTACCCCTGGTTCCTAGCCCAGTGCTTGCCATACAGTAGGCACTCAATAAATTTTTGTCAAATAAATGAATGACTACATGAGATAGACTGAAGGGACATCTTGAACACTGGCAATAAACTACTGCTTATTCGCTAATTAAACTTAAATGCTTGCGTCTTGCAGTTCCTCCTCTCCTAAGTGGAAACGACTTCCAAACAGCTGAGGAAGGCAGTGATGTGAAGTTGGTTTGCAATGTGAAATCCAACCCCCAGGCTCAAATGATGTGGTACAAAAACAGTGGCTTCTTGAATTTAGAGAAAAAACATCACCAAATCCAACAGACAAGTGAGTATCTTCAACTGTCAATCACCAAAGTCAAGAAATCTGACAACGGAACCTACAGCTGTATTGCAAATTCACTTATGGAAACGAAGACCAAGGACTTTCACCTTATTGTCAAAGGTAACTCTATTGTTTATTTACTGAAATATAGTTGATTTACCATATTATGTTAGTTTCAGGTGTACAGCATAGTGATTTAATATTTTTATAGATTATACTCCCTTTCACATTATTACAAAACAATGGCTATATTTCCCTGTTGTACAATATATCCTTGTTGCTTACACACAGAGTTTGTATCTCATAACCCTATAGCCCTATCTTGCCCCTCCCTCCTTCCCTCTCCTCACTGGTATCCACTAGTTTGTTTTCTATATCTGTGAGTCTGTTTCTGTTTTGTTTTATACATTCATTTATTTTTTTTCCACATATAAGTGATAACATACAGTATTTGTCTTTCTCTGTCAAATCGACAGAGAGCATAATACTTCTGAGGTCCATCCACAAAGGTAACTCTTTTTTTAAGTAACATCTAGCATAGTACAAGGCTCAGAGAGATGCTCAGTAAATATTTTTTGTGACAACTAATGATGATTACAATTATGATTAGTAGCTAGGATTCTCTTTGGAGAATTATCTCGATCCAAGGAATTCTAGTTGTTTCTTTTAGGGGAATTATTCCCATTCCATATAGGATACTGCTTTTTGAGCAAAGGTCCTTTTCTAGAATCAAGTATTAGAAAACAGTTCTGGTTGGCTTTTATGGAGGAGTATTTTCATGAATTTTCCTAGGCAACAAGGTTTGTAGGAACTGGACTTTTGTGTTTTTTTTGGCTGCGTTGGGTCTTCCTTGCTGCGCGCGGGCTTTCTCTAGTTGCGGCGAGCGGGGGCTACTCTTCGTTGTGGTGCGTGGGCTTCTCATTGTGGTGGCTTCTCTTGTTGTGGAGCACAGGCCCTAGGCGCGCAGCCTTCAGCAGTTGTGGCACGCGGACTCAGTAGTTGTGGCTTGCAGGCTCGGTAGTCGTGGCGCACGGGCTTAGTTGCTCCTCGGCATGTGGGATCTTCCCGGACTAGGGTTGGAACCCACGTTCCCTGCATGGGCAGGCAGATTCTTAACCACTGCGCCACCAGGGAAATCTGGAACTGGACTTTTGAGTTAACAGCTTAGTGACAAACGGAAGAGAAGTCATAAACACATAGAGGAAAAATATACTGACTAGATAAGAAAATAGATCTATAAAATCACTCCTAACTCTGAAATTGTAACCTATTGGCTAATCAGAAAAGTGAGTGGGGGCGAATGGGGGAAACAGCTTCTTTCTCTTGGCTTCATGTTTCTTCTACCCAGGTTTATGATCTCTGCAATAACAAGGAACAAAAGAAGCTCCACGTGTCTTTCCCTCCTCTTATTTCTCACTCATATCGAAAGAGGAAGGCGAGATACCTGGCGTGGCAGATGCAGATAATGCTCACGCACACATTTCCTGGTCTGGGGCCAGGATGCTAGAAGCAGCCAAACAAGCTGAGGCTCCTACATCTTGTTAGAACATCATTCACTTTGTCATTTGCCTCTCTGTGCCACTCATTGCCTTTCTTGCCAGTCCTCAGGAAGCCAACTGAACCCCAGCCAGAAGCGTTGGACATGTGACCATAGGGCTTCTTATTACTGTACCAATAGAGTGGCTGGTGGGTAGGAAGGGCTGCCAGTTGAATGCCCATCACTGTGATGACTGGTGCGTTCAGTAATTTCTCCTGCAGAGCAGTGACAGTATGCCCAGGGGCTACTTGCTTTAAAAACCAAATCCACGGGCTTCCCTGGTGGCGCAGTGGTTGAGAGTCCGCCTGCCGATACAGGGGACATGGGTTCGTGCCCCGGTCCGGGAGGATCCCACATGCCGCGGAGCGGCTGGGCCCATGCGCCATGGCCGCTGAGCCTGCGCGTCCGGAGCCTGTGCTCCGCAACGGGAGAGGCCCGCGTACTGCAAAAACAAAAACAAAAACAAAAAACACCAAACCCACAAACTCTTGGTTAAGAAGGAATCATAATTGCTCTATGTCACATTAAACATACAGCTTGTGTGGCAAGCAGGATGCCAGCTTGGCAAATTAGCTTTCAGGTGGGCAGAATCCTGTTTTGGGTTGAGCTCTTCCAAACCAACCGGTTTTTCTCATTTCTTCCTGCGTTATTATTTGCCTGGCTATTGGCTGCCTTAGGAGCATAAGCACTCCGATGCTGGTGCTCAGGCTAAATGCCAGGTTTGCCATGAGCTCTCCCAGTTTCACGGCTCAGTGAGGTAGTTTATAAATGAGGCTGTGCAAAGTGAGAAATGACATCACGGATCTTTTCTTGAGCACAAGATTTTAGCCACGTGTTGAGATTATTTTACCATAATGAATATGGGCTGGGTTGGGTTGGGGTGAAATACCAGACCTGGTTATAAATAAGAGAGTAAAGGGAAGAGATGCAGTTACACTTTCCAAACTCACTTTCAACAGAAACTTGGAATCCAAAGTGAGCCAGTGGGTCAGGCAGTTTATTTCAGTTTGTTTATGGAGTGAAAGCTGTCACATGTGGCTTCATTTTATTCAGCTTGGTAAAAATATTCTGATCTGTGACTGAGTTCTGATTTTTTCCCCCAACTGTACCACCTTTGCCTCTCCTTCATTTTGACATCTTTCCTTGGCACTATAGGTTCATGGGGTCCCCAGTAAGATGCCCTTTGGTGTGTCCCAGGGCTGGCTATTACAGAGCCAGGGTTTACAAGAAGTTCCAGGGACTTTCCTGGTGGTCCAGTGGCTAAGACTCTGTGCTGCCAATGCAAGGGGCCCGGGTTCAATCCCTGGTCAGGGAACTAGATCCCACATGCTGCAACTAAAGATCCCACATGCCACAACTAAGACCCAGTGCGGCCAAATAAATAAATATTAAAAAAAAAAAAAAAAAAAGAAATCCCACACCCTCATGAGAATAATTTTTAGCAACAGCCAAAAGAGAGCAAAAGTAAATGATGCTTAATCTACTCCCTAAAATTATCCTGAGCCTGACACATAATGGAGAAGACAACAGTTAAAAGGTAAATAGTGTGCCATACAATTACGGAGGGGTAAACCCCATTTCATAATCTTGAGGCATATAGGGCTTGGGCTTTGAAATTTGATTAATCAAAAGTCTTCTCTTCCCCTTCTCTCTTCCTTCCACACTTCATATACTATCTCATAACACTTTGTCCTTTACAATACTATCTCAATCTGCAGTAGTTTTTTTTTTTTTAATGTCAGTCTCTCCCACTAGAATATGAGCTCCTCAGACACAGGAGCCTTCCATGCCTGTCCTATTTTTTCAGGGCTAAGAACAGCACCTAACACACAGTAGTCATTTAGCAAAAATCTATTGATTTCATTCACTCTGCAAACTCAATTATACAATAAATAGCACACTCTTTATTTCCTATACATTCCAAAAATTTTATCTTAGCCATGATTGGAGCCCCTTTCCCTCCTAGGGTGGCATCAGAATCCAGGAGCTTAGACAGAGTCATTTAAATACGTTTGTTGACCTTAGCAATCTTACTTTTGTAAGTTTCACCCCATATCAAATATATTAACATGAAGTAATAAGTATACTTTTTTTGCTGTAAAAATTTGAAAGGGTATTTAAAACTTGCATACATTTTGAATTTTTCTATAAATAAGTTATTAATTTGGTTCTTAAGTTTTAAATGTTATTATTATTATTTAACAGTTGGGTGATAGTCGACACAAAGTTACATTTTATAGATGCTTAAACATTTATGCATTTTGATTGACTTTGCCACTTTATTTTCATATTTTGGAGCCAATACTTTTTTTTTCCGGTTTCAAATATTTTCATAGGCTCTTGGAAAGCTTACAAGCACAGGGACTGCACCTATAGTACGAAATGGCTCTGAGCTTACCTGGTGTTCACAAAACAAGGGAATGGGCTTTCACTTCTAGGTGGCTGGTGTCTTCCTAGCCCAAATTAGAAGTAGACTCTCTGTTCTTCCATATCATTTAGGGA
>NW_006779100.1:4252090-4268891 GCF_000442215.2 Lipotes vexillifer | reverse complement strand
AGGGAAAGATGAAAATCTTTGCCAAGATTGGGAAGGCTGATGCTTAGAGTTCTACTTTCCTAGGGGCAGGCACTATGCAATCACCCTGTATAATGTCTTGTCACCTACCTGGGGCACAGTCACAGCACAGCTACAAGGGTCCCACTGCTCCTCCCTCCTTAGTCCAGCAGCTTCCTCACCTTTTCTCTTCTTCCTCTTAAAACCTTCCTGCCTCTCTTTCTCCTTCGAGGATACCTCCCAACATCTTTCGGGCTTTTCAAATGGCAGGAAAAAGCATGGATTTCAGCTTACTTCTGCTTTCTGCGTGGCAAAAATTATGGATCAAGCACAAAACGATCTGACTTTGGGGAGTTATTCATATTACAATAAATTATCCTTCCAAAAAGGAATGGATTCAAAGCCTGTCTCTGCTAGTTACTAGTTCTGTGACTTTGGACAAGTAAACTCAAAGCCCCTGGTTCCTCGCCTATAAAAAAGAATGATAATAAAATTCTTCGGGATTGTTTGGAGAATTTAATTAAGAGGAAAAATGTTAAGTGCAAGGCACCGTGGCTGGGACATACTAGAAGTACATAAATTAGAAGCATATAAATGTTAACTTTCTCGTTTCCTGTGTTTGCACTTCCAACAGATAAAGCTTCATCTGTACCAATAGAACCCATTATTGCTGCATGTATTGTGGTCTTTCTGACCTTGTTATTTGGACTGATTGCCAGAAGAAAAAGAATAATGAAGGTATCTAAGTATTCTAAGCTAAAAAGTCATCTAAATAAAAGCAGAGAACTGGCTATATAAGTGACTATAGAATTAGGAACCATACTTGAACGATCTGGTCTCTCTACCATGAGATCTAAAATAGAAGTTGCTTAAGGGAATAAAATTGTACATCTATTACGAGTACAGCTTTACGAAGAATAGAGTAGAAGAATAGAAGTGCATGTGGACAAGACCTGAATGAAAATAGCTGTGGTGTCAGAAGTAGGTGCTGATTTTTCTTCCTTTTAAATTTCTCTTTATTGTTTCTATGGTTCCTTTGGTACAATAAATAAATAAATATAGAGGCACATCTGCTCTGGATTCAGAGATCTGTGTGAAAAAGATGGCACTTACTGCTCACCTCTTGAGTACAGCCACATGCCCTGGCTGTGGTGGGCTGGAGTTTGAATTGTTGAATGCTTAACCTTGTTGGTTAGCATGATGCAGAGGACCTGCATGCATAGGTTAATGCTATGCACTTGACTCCACCAGTTAATCCAGTGCCAAAGGCAGGCAAATGTGGCAGAAAGCCTCTAAGGAAAGGCCAGTGTGGAATTACCTTTTCTTAGGTTAAATAAAAATGATTTATGTGGTCAAAGAAATAAGACCTCGACCAGTGCAGAGGTGGCTGTATTCCCAGCCACCTCTGTATTGGTATGTATTTTTCTACATAGACGATTAACAGACATTTGGGTTTCCGGTCCCTTGAGCCACCCTGATGCTTTCAAAATGTTTATTCGTGGGCCTTAGCAAAACAGGCAAATTCATTGCCCTTGTCATGTTTGCTTTTAGCTCTGCATGAAGGATAAAGATCTTCAAAGCAGAACAGCTCTGTAAGTACTCTGGGCTGGGGTCAACGATTTTCCATAAGCAGATGGGTAGCAGTCAGTGGTGTGCATCATAAAGCCCATCCTGGGCAAACTCCTCCTGAGATGGAAGGTGCTAGAAGGTGAAGTGGTTCAGAGGAGAATGGACGGTGGAGGAGAATCTGCCTCCACTTTAGAGGAAGACAGGTGAGGCTAGGTTGGAAGGTTGCTTAGAACCGACAACACCTTTGGTCTTGAGCCTACTCTTTCTTTAAGCAATTTCAGGCTAATTCTTGTGCAACTGCCTTTTATTGCCACACAATGTAAGTGTCTGAGAGAGCTTACCCTAGGGGAAGCCACTGCTGCATTCTCCTTCAAAACCAGGTCAGAAGCCACATTCCTCATTCTAAATACCGCCTTCTCTTTGGAGCTTCCTTTAGACTGTTGGCTCCAGCATACCTGAAGTGGGCAGTGGCTAAAAAGAACAGAGGCATTCTTTCCAAGAGTGTGAATTTTGTTTTGATTTTTTTTCTTAGTGTTACGATCACCTTTATAATTAATTTCTTGATTCATTTCAGATGAAAAAGCCAAGATGACATCTAATACAGCAAGAGTTTTGCATCAGGACCTCCTTGATTTATGTAGTCCCGTCTGTATTTATTGCTATTACTAAGCTCATTCCTGTCAAACTGTCAGAGGTTATGAAGAAGTGGTTCATTAAGCACTTAGAAGTAGTTATTATGACTAATTTAATATACTTGCAAGAACACTTTCAGGAAGAAAGCTGTAAAGATTGAAAGATAAGATTTTTAAAGTCTTCTCCTTGAAGGATATGTTAATTAATTGAAATTTGTCCTGAAAAGATTGGTAACCATTTACATTTAGTGTGTATTCTTCTAGGTAGGAGATTAACAGACATTTGGGTCTCACAAATCAGTACACTACCAAAAAAAACTGGGGGATGGGGGCAACATAGAGGGATCAATTTCTAAAGTTGCCAAGGAAACACATAAGTAATATCAATTATATCTACCTTCACTGTCATTTCAAAAAAGAAATGTTCTAGGACTAAAAAAGGAAGGATATAATCTCAGAATATAAAGTATTCCTTTAAATGGAAAAAATTCAGTATTATAAAAAACAACATATGTCCTTATTTTTCTCATCTTATCGTGGTTGACAGTCACAAACTTTGTGAGTTTTGTGTGGTGATGAAGATGAAAACGGCAGGGGACAGGGGATAGCATGTTTGTTTCCTAGTATCCTTTGTTCTTTTTGCATAGCCATTTGCATAGATCCAGCAATATTATGAATCAGCCTGTACTCTTCTCATATACCTTAATTTAAAACTGCAGCTCTCTTATTATTTATCGCTGACTTACCCCACTTCCATTCTTTCTTCATTTTTTTCCCTGTAAGAGTCTCTGCTTCAGTTTCCCACACAGCTGGGGTGGGTTATAGGGAGAGGCAGTCTTGGCCAGAAGCACCCTTGATTGTCTCTGCTGTGCTCTTACTCTATCTTAGAAAAAAATTTTTTTCGTCTAATGTTGCAGGAGCTAAATGTGCAACAGTGAAAGAGAAAGAGAGAGAGCTGCTTGCTGTCAGACAGGTGGTTAAAATCCCTTTATTGCCTTAGAAGCAAAGAGAAGAAATGAGCAGAATGTATTAAATCTTAACAGTCTTTTGTTTCTAAGAAGAACAGACACATCCTCCTGTTAGGCTCCTCTTTGCTTCCTTGGAAACGTCAGCACGAATTGGAGAGAGAGACCATTAAAAACTGTGGTTCACAGATTTCTCTGTCTTCTTGGAGGCCCCAGTAGGTTTTGTGGGGAAGCCTTCAGATCATGTCCCTCATTCAGGATTTCTCAAATTAGAATTTGGAAGCCCTGTGAAAATGCTGTAAGGATAAGGTAGGAGGATTGTGAAAATCTGAAAGGTTAGACAATTAAGTAGAACCCTGGAAACAAGAAATTAAAAAACGGTGGGCTGGGATAGTTTAAAGTGGAAGAGGAAATGGAAAAACTTAACATATTTAATTGGACTTGGAATCAGAAGATCTGAGTTCCAGTCTTGGCTGTGTTACCTTGGGCAAGTGCTTTTCCCTCTCTTGGGCCTTTGGAGAATCAGGAGGTTGGATTAAGAAGAGGATTAAGATTCATTTTCATTTTAGCTTGAAAATTCTGTGATCCTAAAAAGATTCCCACATAGTTTAGTTAAATGTCTAAAGGGGTTGGCAAGAAAGACTGAAAATGTAATACCTTTGCTCCGCCTAGCAGAGTTATGAATCAGCTTTGTTCTAGGACATATAAATAACCTTGAGAATTACAGGTCATCAGGAAAGAGTTTCTTCACCCTTGTTAAATACAATGACCTTGTACCTTAGCACAGAGAAGGAACCTTAACTAGTTTTAACAGAGCACAGCAATATTATAAATAGTCATTGCCTCTCATTTTGCCTTACAGTTTTGAAACAGAGTCTGTACTAAAACTATGTCTATTATTTAAAATTAGAAGTTAGCCAGAGCCTGTCTTAGAAAGATGTGAAATTCCAGGATTCAAAAGAAACCCCATATGTAAATCAACTATACTTCAATTAAAAAATAATAAAGTTAAAAAAATAAAGAAACCCCATAACCTTTCCCCAACGTTTTCTCTACCTACTGTGAGGTACGTGGAATTCCAACGTTCCCTCATCTGGTTTTGACCCTTTGGACTACAAATACCAGTGGAGAAGTGACAGAAAAATCCAGTTGCTCCCTTCTCAACCTTTTTATCAATAAGGACAGCTTTCATAATTATGATTTTTCTCCTTCTTGGGCCCCATAGTTTGAAAGAACTGGTCTATCAAACAAATTTTATTTATTAAATAAGAGTCATCTGTTTTCCCAATTTAAAAAACATTTATCAGTGATACCTACTTGTCAGTCTAAGCTTCTTTTATTATGACAATACAATTACCCACTTGATGTAATTCCATTTAAAAGAAAATAAATCTTGTACTATAGTTAACCTGTGCAGCTTTTTAGAGGTTAACAATATAATCATTGCAATCAGGCTTTTTGAATCATTGAAAATAGCTTACAACTATTACCAAATATTTCACCAACTTTACGCCTGTCATCACCATGATCATGACTACTTTCCTGAACCTATTAGTCAGGGGTCATAAAGTCAAATTCTTACAGGGGTCAAGCAGATCAATGAGTGAAGCAGGCTAGATGTACAACAATAGAGAGTGGTGGGGACTGTGGCAAATAGCACATCTATGTCTAAAAGGGGGCTAATAGTTACCACTGGGGACAGGTCTTCTGATTCTGTAAGAGAAGTCAGAAATCTGGATTTTTATGTGTAGTTCTCCTAATTTAAAAAAACTTTAAAAAAATCTTGTATATCTAGGAGTAGAAGAATCTTCTCACCCCAATATGTGTCATTCTCTGTTAGGTAAGTTAAAACCTGGTGTTGACTTGGGCTTTCATTGTTTCATGGAGATTTTTGTGAAACAGCTCTTGTAATTTTCACTCATAGTCTACTATTCCCCAAAGCTCAAGCATGATCACGATGAACCAAATCAGAGGACAGTTAGTTCTGCAGAAATACCTCAGAGATATTGCAGATACATTGCAATAAAGCAAACATCTCAAAAAAGTGGGTAACAAATATTTTTGGTTTCCCGGTGCATATAAAAGTTAGGTTTACACTTCACTGTAGTCTATTAAATGTGCAATAGCATTATGTCTAAAAACGATGTACACACCTTAATTTAAATATACTTTATTGCTGGGACTTCCCTGGCAGTCCAGTGGTTATGACTCGGGGCTGCAAATGCAGGGGGTGTGCGTTCGATCCCTGGTCGGGGGACATAAGATTCCCACATGCTGCGGGGTGCAGCAGAGAAAAAAAACCAAAACTTTATTGCTGAAAAATGCTAACCATCATCTGAGGCTTCAGTGAGTTGTATGTAATCTTTTTCCTGGTGAAGGGTCCTGCCTCAATGTTCTTGGCTGCTGACTGATCAGGCTGGTTGCTGCTGAAAGGTTGGGGCGGCTGTAGCCATTTCTTAAAATAAGGCAGTAATGAACAATGAAGTGTGCCACATCAATTGATTCTTTCTTTCACGAGTGACTTCTCTGTAGCAGGCAATGCTGTTTGATAGCATTTTACCTGCAGTGGAACTTCTTTCAAAATTGTAGTCAATCCTCTCAAACTCTGCCACTGCTTTATCAACTAAGCTTATGTAATGTTCTAAATCCTTTCTTGTCATTTCAACAATCTTCATAGCATCTTCACCAGGAGTAGATTCCATCTCAAGAAACCATTTTCTTTCTTTTTTTTTTTTTAATTTTATTTATTTATTTATTTATTTATTTATGGCTGTGTTGGCTCTTCGTTACTGTGCGAGGGCTTTCTCTAGTTGCGGCAAGCGGGGGCCACTCTTCATCGCGGTGCGCCGACTTCTCACTATCGCGGCCTCTCTTGTTGCGGAGCACAGGCTCCAGACGCGCAGGCTCAGTAATTGTGGCTCACGGGGCTTAGTTGCTCCGCGGCATGTGGGATCCTCCCAGACCAGGGCTCGAACCCGTGTCCCCTGCATTGGCAGGCGGATTCCCAACCACTGCGCCACCAGGGAAGCCCTCAAGAAACCATTTTCTTTGCTCATCCATAAGGAGCAACTCCTCACCCATGAAAGTTTTATCATGAGATTGCAGCAATTCATCACATCTTCAGGCTCCACTTCTAATTCTAGTTGTCTTCCTATTTCCACCACATCTGCAGTTACTTTGTCCACTGAAGTCTTGATTCCCTCAGTCATCCATGAGGGCTGGAATCAACTTCTTCCAAATTCCCGTTAATGTTGATATTTTGACCTCTTCCCATGAATCATGAATGTTCTTAGTGGCATCTAGAATGGTGACTACTTTCCAGAAGGTTTTCAATTGACTTTGCCCAGATGCATCAGAGGAATTACTATCAATGGCAGCTATAGCCTTATGAAATGTATTCCTTAAATAATAAGATTTGAAAGTTGAAATTACTCCTTGATCCATGGGCTGCAGAGTAGATGTTGTGTTAGCAGGCATGAAAACAGCATTAATCTCATTGTATATCTCCATTAGAGCGCTTGGTGACCAGGTGCATTGTCAATGAGCATTGTCAATATTTTGAAAGGAATCTTTTTTTCTGAGCCATAGATCTCAACAGTGGGCTTCGAATATTCAGTAAACTATGTTGTAAACAGATGTGCTGTCAGCCAGGCTTTGTTGTTCCATTTATAGAGCACAGATTTTCAACAGGTACCAAAAAACTGGAAAGCATTTCAGATAAGATGTTAATAGCGCAAAGATAGATACATGCCTCAGTGAGACAGATTGACCCTTATACTAGCTAAATAATGAGAGCAATACTCTGTAGGACTGTTATTTTCTGCAGTAAAGTTTATCTGTTTCTCAGTTTTATGTGTATAATACTCTCCTGGTGCTATAGCTTTGACTGGCAAATTTTGAAATGTCGGCCCCAGTAATGATTGTGCTAGTTCATAACCTTTATTAGACTATGAGTATAATCCCCAAAAGTGTTAGAAATATTTCCAAGCAGTTTCTGAGCTTCTGTTTTTTTGTTTTGTTTTGTTTTTTGTTTTTTGCGGTACGCAGGCCTCTCACTGTTGTGGTCTCTCCCTTTGTGGAGCACAGGCTCCGGACGCACAGGCTCAGCAGCCATGGCTCACAGGCCCAGCCGCTCCGCGGCGTGTGGGATCTTCCCGGACCGGGGCACGAACCCGTGTGCCCTGCCTTGGCAGGTGGACTCTCAACCACTGCACCACCAGGGAAGCCCCTATCTTGGTTTTTGACATGCCTTCCTCGTTAAGCTTAAAGTAAGAGACACGCGCATCTCCCTTCATTCCAATACTTTGAGGGCCCTGTAGGGTTATTAATTGGCCTAATTTCAATACTGTTGTGTCTCGGGGAATAGGGAGGCCTGAGGAAAGAGAGAAACTAGGGGAACAGCTGGTCAATGGAGCAGTCAGAACACACTCAACACTTATCAATTGTTTGCTGTCTCATATGGGCACAGTTTGTGGCACCCCAAAACAATTACAAAAGTAACATCAAAGATCACTGATAACAGATCACCATAACAAATATAATAATAATGAAAAAGTTTGAAATATTATGAGAATTACCAAAATGTGACACAGAGACACAAAGTGTGCAAATGCTGTTGGAAAAATGGCACCAATAGACTTGCTCGATGCAGGGTTGCCACAAACCTTCAATTTGTAAAATTCGCAATATCTGTGACACTCAATAAAGTGAAGGGCAATAAAACAAAGTATGCCTGCGCTGTGCTGAGGACTTTACCTGCATTGCTTGATCCTGTGAACAACCCTGTAAAGTAGTCATGATTGTCTCAACTTTGATGATGAGGACACTTGGGCTCAGAATGCTTAACTAAGTTATAGAGAGTGACTAAGCTGGAATTCATACCAAGCTGATCCAAAGCCTGGGACCTGGAGTAGGAGAGAAGCTATCACAGAAGGGGCAAAAGTTGAATAATAAAGACAAACCACCTCTCTCATAATTTCCTGTTGTTGCAACAACCCTAACAGGTAGGTGTTGGAACCCCCGTTTTACAGATAAGGAAACTGAGGATTAGAGAAACAAAACAACATGCTCAAACTCACACAACTAGCAGGAGGTGTAGTTGGGATTTGAACCCAAGGCAGTTTGACCCCACAGTCCATGCTCCTTCCTCTACCTTGCACTATCTTGGAGACTAAGGATTGGGATAAAGCTACCAGAAAGCGATTGAGAACATCTTACTGCTTTAGGAGTTTGGGGTTATAGCAGAGATATTCATCATTCACTGAATATCCTTGTGCTCTTCACATTTCCCTGCTCGCTTGCCATTAACTAGCCCATGTGACTAGTTCTAGTCAAGGGGCTATGGATAGAATTAACGGTGTCACTTTCAGACAAAGCAAAGCAGAATGGATGCATATTCTTTCACTTCTTCCTTCCTCTGACATGGCAACTGGGGAGAACATCTGTTAGTCTGGGATTTGAATAATGATGTGGAACAGAGCTACCTGCTCACATGTAAGTGAGAAACAGATCCTTGTGTTAAACCACTATTCTTTAGGGTTAATTTGTTACTGCATCATAACTTAGCCTATCCTGACTAACACAGGTATTTTCATTGGCATAATTCAAATACTCAGAAAACTTTCATTATAATAAGAATTCAGGGGAAAGTTTAATCTAGTTTAATGAAATAATGCTTAATTTCAAGGGCAAGTTCATAATAATCCCCATCCCTCCCACCAGGGGCCCTGAGTCATATAAAATGCTGAATAACCTTCAGTAAAATCATAATTTTCCCTTTGAATAGACTTACATCTATTGACAACACATCTTAAAGGAAATAGGGCAGCAGTAGTGCAGCTAGAAAAAAATGAATTCATTTGTTTCATTTTATTAAAAAAGACAAATTATACTTAATCTCATGCCAGCCAACTACAGAAAATAAAATCTATATGTTAATGACAAATTCCTTAACACTCATATAATCTTTTTTCAAGAGCCTATCTCTGAAACATCAAGGTTGTTGTATAGCAAACATCATGGGTAGTTTTTGTGTATGTAATACTAGAAAACATGAAGGGCACTACTGTGAATTCTCAAAAACCTGTGCTCTCAGAGGATTGTGTACATATTAAGAAAAAATTGGAGGTCTGGTGTTCCTGCCAACAGATTCCTAAAGTGTTGCTGTGGAAACTCATGAATTATCTGTCTTTATTTCTCTGGGCAATCTTGGTAGTAACAATAGTGTCAGCCTCTGTTTAAATTATAGGTATTAACAGCAATCTCTTACATTTTCATGTTACCTTATAGTTTATAAAACATTTTACACATGTCTTGTTTGATCCTCACAGCCACTCTGTGAGACAGATAGTGATGTCATTATTTATGATGTACAACTGGAGATACCAAAGTTCAGAAAGGTTAAGTGATCTGTCCAAGGTCACACAGCTTGTATGAAGAGTCACTCCTCCCATCACCCTGACTTTTGGCTCTAGGTGAGTACTACAGTTGCTCTCAGTTTTGTACAGGACAATCATTCAGCCCTTTTGCCTTATGGGTAATCACTGTATGCCAGTAAGAACTGAGATAGGAGATGAGAAATTAAACTAACACACGTAATTTTTAGAACTTCTCAAAATTGAGTTCTCTGAGTTACCTGAAGTATAGTGACATCACATAGCAATAGTTATACTCCAATAAACACTTCCCTTATATTGTACTATGCTAAGCACCTTATATATAACTTACTTAATCTTTATAACAATCACATAAGAAGGGTCCTATTTTCATCACACCCATTTTACAGGGGAGGAAAACTGAGGCACAGAGAATTTAAGTCACACGTCCTGGGTCACACAGTTTGTTAGTGGCTGAATAAGAATTTAGACCAAGTTTGCATGGCTCCTGGGTCTTTAAACATTAGACAAAATTGCCTCTTACATTAATAACTAACTTATATAGTACTTCCTACATGGCAGGAACAAACATATATTAACTCATTTAATCCCTATAAGCAACACATTTAACATTTGAATTCAAATCGAAATTAGATTTAGGAGATAGGGAGGAAAAAGAGGATGGGTAAAAAAGGAGGGGTGCGGAGAGAGAGAGACAGACAGACAGACAGGAAGAACAACTTAAAAGTGCCTGCAATGAGACCTGCCATTCAACTGAAAGAACATGTGCCCTGAAGTGAGCATGAGATGAGGAGGAGAATCAGCTCCCCTGGCCGGTCCCAGTTAATTCCCTCATGGCTCTCAAAGTGTGAGCATCTCATGTGCTGAGCATGAATCTAGTGCTCACAGATTTGCCAGCTATTTCATTTGGTTCTCAACTGAAGAAACAGCAAATCTCTTCCCATACTGGCATAGAAACCTGCCCTGCAGTGCTTATTAAGAGGAGGTGTTTGGGTCTCTGAAGTGATACTTTCCCAGAGAATTTCCAAGGATAGTGTTGACTATAGTCTATTTTTGCCTGACTTTGGAACTTTATCTCTGAGTAAGCTGCAACCCACTTGTATCACTGAACACGAGCCAGGTCAAAGGGAGCAGCTGGATTCCTATAGCTGTAACACAACTCTGCTGCATATATTCAACATTGCTCACGGAAAAGTTTCAGTTACCAGATGTACATGAAGCTACCACATGTACGAACAGAAAAACAGGCCTCTCCTCCTGGCTCAGCCACTAATGAGCTGCTCAGCTCAAGGGTGTCACATAATCTTTCAGAGACTCTGAACTAAGGGACTATACCAAAAGACATTCTCTCAGATCCTGCGAGCCCTCATATTATATGACTGACATTAAAAAACAAAATTTAATGGTAACAAAACTTAGGAAGTCTTACTACCTCCTTGTGCGTCATTCTGCAAACTGTATGTTCCTCTTGCAAAAGATTCTCATCCCAAAACAGGTCATTTTTCACTCCAGCTGTCATTTGTAGGCAGTTTATAGGCAGCTCAAGGGCATCATTTAAAACATTGCACTAAAGAGGATATAGACTTTGCTGTCGATAAAGAATCACAGCCTTGAATTCCTGAATTTTATAGTTATGGTACTCATAAAAGTGTTTAATAACAAACTTGGCTCACTTGGAAATCACCAGTCTAAAGGACTTTGCCCCAATTTGACATGTGGATCATATTTGTTTTTAAGAAAATATTTAACGATTTATTAACAATTTCATAATTCTGCTTAAGATTTCTGCACAACCTCTTTCAATCACTCTAAATGTAGGCATAATATGTTTTATGATTCCACAATGCTATTAAGTTAAGCATCTCGGGGCTTCCCTGGTGGCACAGTGGTTGAGAATCTGCCTGCCAGTTCAGGGAACACGGGTTCGATCCCTGGTCCGGGAAGATCCCATATGTCGCGGAGCAACTAAGCCCGTGAGCCACAACTACGGAGCCCACGTGCTGCAACTACTGAAGCCCACGCGCCTAGAGCCCGTGCTCTGCAGCAAGTGAAGCCACCACAATGAGAAGCCCGTGCACTGCAATGAAGAGTAGCCCCCGCTTGCCGCAATTAGAGAAAGCCTGCGTGCAGCAACGAAGACCCAACACAGCCAAAATAAATAAATAAAATTAATTAATTTTAAAAAAGTTAAGCATCTATTAAGCTATTAAGGCTTCTATCATTGATCTTTGTTTGTCATGATGAGTGCTCATCATGATTTTCTACCTCTATTAGACCAATTAAAATGGGCCAATGCGAAAACTTAACAGCTGCATATGTATGGGCCCAAGAAAAACTTCCTGATTATGTTCCATTTGTCAAAGCCTAGAGTAAAAGCACCCATAAAACTAAACCATCCACAAATGGAATATTCACAATGGTTACTTCATTGCAAATTGAAAAATGACGTTCAGCAATTTATAAATCTGCGAGTTTATTATTTAAACTGACATGTCTCAAGTACTTGTTTCAAAATTCTTTCACTTACATCTTTTGATCCTTAGGCTTAGAGAGCCTGAACTCTTAGTCTCTGGAATCAGACTACCTAGGTATATATCCAAATTCTACCACTTTACTAGCTGTGTGGTGTTAGGCAAGTTACCTAACCTCTCTGTTCCTGCATTCCCTCATCTATAAAATGGGGATAGAAATAGAATCTACCTCCTGACTTATGGTTACTATGAGGATTAAATGAGCTGAGACGTGTACACTGTAAGACACACTAAGCACTCACTGAATTTTAGCTATTATAGCTACTATCCCACTTTTCAGAAGAAGAAACTGAGCCTCAGATTAAATGATTTTTTACACCTATAAACAGGAGTTGGGACTTAAAAACAAGGTCTAATGAACTTCAAACCTTTGCCTCTTAACTCCACATTGCTTTTCTTATTAACAGAAGAAACCAGGTTTTCTAACAGAGAGCTTTTAAGGAACATATTCTTTTCTTCTTTTAGTCCTAAAAAGAGAGGACAAGTTTTTCATCTACTTTCAGGGTGAGATGCATATTATCTTTTTTTAGTTTTTTATTTGCCCTGTGAATGTGTCCAGTTTTAGTTTTATCTGATGAATTATTCTTGGAACAAAGAAGAAAGAAAATTAAATGAAAGAAAAATAAAATGAGATGCACAAATGGGAATCTGATGAGAAAATATTATAAAGAATGTGCATTAGAAAAGGTGGATTTGAGTCACCACCTCCTTCGTATTAACTTTATTTCTCAGATTTTTATACTTTGTCTCAAGAAACACCTCTGAAGAGAGTACAAGAATGTCATAATTATTACACTTAAATATTTGCTTAAGATAGCAAAGAATGTAGTTCATGAACAAAAGAAGAAATAAAGAAAGCTCTGGTTTTGTTCATTGCACCATTAAGGAAAACGAGTCTAGCAGCATTCCTAAAAGGAAACCGGGATCTATGGTCTCCAATGATGCTTATTATTTTCTCTCAAGTCCAATTTCTCCTTTTTCATCTCTATCATTTTCTCTTCCATGTGCCTTTCTTTTCCTTTCATACTCATCTCAATCTTACTGTGATTCTACAATTTAGGTTTTGGTGATCACGGGTGATTATTTTCTAAAAACGATTAGTTCAAAGAGAAGCATTCTCGGAGTAGCCCAGCTAGGGCCTGTTTGTGGCTAGATCTTCACAGCGTTACATCGGTTCCTTATTTTGTTGTTGTTCACAAGGATCTGGCAAAAGGAAAGAAAAACAAGGGCAATTTCCCTGCATCTTCCAGAATAAGGTCTTAACCCCCAATGGACACAATGGGCTCTCCGCGTTTGGCCCCTGCCTTCTCGCTCTTTAGTTCCAAGCATGCTCAGTGTCTTCAGTTCCCAGACAGAGACTTGCTGCCTTAAATTCTTCTTAAAAGAAGAATTACCTCCAAGTAGAATGCCTTTCCTCAATCATTATCATTTAACAAACCCCTAATTGCCCCAAATTCAAATCATTTCTCCTCTCTTCCAAGGACCTCTCCCTAAACCTCCCGGTCTGACTTACATATTCCTCTTTCATGCTCCACATTACACCATGCAAACCTCTACCAGAGCATAATGGTTAGGGTTAGGATTGGCGTTAGGGTGATTCACCTCCAAAACATATCCCATTTTCATCCACTTCCTTTCATCTCCACTGCTGCCCTCTTGATCAAGGTCACCAGTCAACTTTTGCCTGGACAATTATAGTCTCCTAACAGGTCTCCGGCTTACATTCCCATCTCCCTTCAGTCTCTCATTTACACTGCAGCTAGAGTGACCTTTTTAAGAAGAAATATTTCATATATACAAAAATATAGATAACGTATGAAACCAGGTGTAACAAATAAGATGAAAACCCACGTACCCACCACCAGTTTAAGAAACACAATATTGCCAATACCTTTGAAGCTGGCTGTGTCTCTTTCCCAAAGGCAAACACTACCTTAAATTCGATGTTTAATATTCCCTTGTTTTCTTTTTTTAACATCTTCATTGGATTATAATTGCTTTACATTTTTGTGTTAGTTGCTGCTGTATAACAAAGTGAATCAGCTATACATATACATATATCCCCATATCTCCTCCCTCTTGCATCTCCCTTCCACCCTCCCTATCCCACCCTCCCTATCCCACCCCTCTGGGTAGTCACAAAGCACCAAGCTGATCTCCCTGCGCTATGCAGCTGCTTTCCACTAGCTATCTATTTTACATTTGGTAGTGTATATATGTCCATGCCACTCTCACTTCACCCCAGCTTACCCTTCCCCCTCCTCGAGTCCTCAAGTCCATTCTCTACATCTGCATCTTTATTCCTGTCCTGCCCTTAGGTTCTTCAGAACTTTTTTTTTTAGACTCCATACATATGTGTTAGCATATGGTATTTGTTTTTTTTTCTGACTTACTTCACTCTGTATGACAGACTCTAGGCCCATCCACCTCACTACAAATAACTCAACTTCGTTTCTTCTTATGGCTGAGTAATATTCCATTGTATATATGTGCCACACCTTCTTTATCCATTCATCTGTCGATGGACACTTAGGTTGCTTCCATGTCCTGGCTATTGTAAATAGAGCTGCAATGAACATTGTGGTACATGACTCTTTTTGAATTACGGTTTTCTCAGGGTATATGCCCAGTAGTGGGATTGGGTTGTTTGTTGTTTTGATATTGAGCTGCATGGGCTGCTTGTATATTCCCTTGTTTTAAAAACAAATTCTTTTACCACGTATGTCTGTATGTCTAAACAATACATTATGTAATGTTGTTTGTTGTTGAACTTTTAAAAAGTGGTTGTGTGTCATTTGCTTTGCAATTTGCTCTTTGCACTTAACATTATGTTTCTGAAATTCACCCACGTTGATTTTCATCTTCTCTGTAGTAGTCCATTGCATGAATATGTCACAATTCACACACACTCCTGTTGATGAACTATTGGGTTTTTTCCAGGTTCTATGCAATCACCAGCAATGCTCACATAAACAGTCATGACTGTGACGCCTAGGGCACATATGCAAGAATTTCTCTAGGGCAGGGCTGTCCAGTGGAACTTACTCTGATGATGAAAGAGTTCTATATCTATGCTCTCCAATATAGTAGCCGCACGTCATTACTGAGCACTTGGAACGTGACTACTACTATTGAGAAAGTAGATTTTTAACTTTAATCTTAATGAATAAATTTAAATAGCTACAAGTGGCTAGTGGCTACCATACTGGACTGTGTAGTTTTCGAATACAAACCCAGGAATAAAGTTTCTGGGCTATAGAGTACTTGCATCTTCAACTTTACAAATATTGACAAATGTTTTCCAACTTGGTAATATTATTTATATCTCCGCAAGCAGTATGTAACGATTGCCAATATTACTTTTAATACCTGCCTTTAAAACTTTTGCCTATCAAGAGATAACATGGCATCTTATTAAAATTTTATTGTGCATTTCCAACATTACTGCTGCCATTCATTCTTCCTTTTGTGTGAAATGCCCGTTTAGGTCTTTTTTCCATTTTTTATTGGGTTTTTTGTCTTTTTCCTACTGATGTTTAGGAGCTCTCTACATATTTTTAGTATTATTTTTTAATTTGCCTTGACACTGGATCTGTTTAACTAGGGAAGCCCCATAGAAGCTATAGGCAGAAGGCATATCTGCAAAGGCAGGTGATGCCACTCACTGAATTTATATGCATTTTCTTTTCTAAAATTGTGGATTCATGCTAGAATCCTGCTTCTTGTAGCTTTGTTCTATGAGCTGTCACAGGGCTCAACAGTATCTTTTCTGGATGGAGTTAGAGGGGTAGGTCTGAACAATCCCACTCTTAGGGAAACGTCTTCCTGGCTTGGTCATCTGGGGCAGACCCATTGCAAAACCAGCTTTCCTCTGCTCTTCTTTTCTGTGCCCACACACGGGCCGAGTGTATGGGTGTGAGTTGCTGGGTGGGAAACTGGTACTAAGGGTGACACCCTGGCAATGAGGGCAGAGCAGGACAACTGGCAAAGTGATGATGATAGGAATTTCTGGGTATGGGGTGGGGAAATGTAGTCATTGGCATGAAAAGGGTAGCAGTAGCTGTAAAACTGGCCCCTCCACCTTCTCCAGTGATTCCATCCCTCCTCCTTTCCAGTGCTTATATTCTAGCAATGGTACCTTCTCTGCCACATATTTAATCTCTCATCTGTACTGGTTCCTGCCTTTCACCCTCCAGGCAGACATTAGTTTTCCTTTTCTCCCAAAAGACCTTCCCTGGTATTTCCTTCCCTCTCAACTTACTGCAGTGTGGTGGCTTCTGCCCACCCCACCATTCACTGAAGCTGTCCTCTCCAAGGTTGCCTCTGACGTAGTTACCAAACTTTTCTGGAGCTTTCAGGCCCATTCACCATCTTCTCCTTGACTTCCTGGGATTCCAGGGCGTAACTCTATGGGTGTTCTCCCTCTCTCACTGCTCTTTCTGTGATTTACTGCTGGCTTCTCTGTCTTCACCCATTCTTTAATGCCACTATTTCCAGAGTTAATGGTACCCCCTTATGGCATCCTTGTAACAAGCATTAAAAGGTTCACCATAATCTGATTGGGCACAGCCCTGGGCCAGGGCATGTGGCTTCAGGTCCCATTCACCCCACTCAGCCTGGTACCCTTGCGCCATTAACACCCTGCACAACAGCATGCAGCTGCCCGGGGTACAATTCTTGGTGCTCATCTTCTTTTGCTTTATTCTCTTTCC
>NW_006779100.1:4215682-4252080 GCF_000442215.2 Lipotes vexillifer | reverse complement strand
TTCCCTGTGCAACCTTGTTGACTTTCATGGTTCGAAGACCTATGTAATTCTAGACATCTTTTAATCTGCCTCCTGGACTTCTTTTCCTGGGTGTCCTGTGGGCATCCCAAACTTGCCAAGGCCCAAACTAATTTCATTATCCACTCACTTGCATATTCCCAAACATATCCATTTTTCTGTATTCCTTCTCTAAGTTAATGACACCACCATGCATCCACTCATCAAGTGAAAACTTCCAGATTATCTGTGCTTCCTCCTTTTCCACAGTTTAAAGCTTCTGTCATCCCCCAAGTGCACTGCTGGATTAGCCTTCTAGTTTCCCTAGGTCCAGAATCTCGCCTCCAAATCACTCTCCCCACTGCTCTTGCATTTCTTTCTCTACATAGAAATGAGCATATTGTCCCCTTGTTCAAAAACCTACGTTGGCTTCTAGTTAACCATAAGATAAAGTCCAGATACTCAGGCATGGCATACAAAAGTCTTCATATTCTGGCCCAAATCTACCTTTCCAGTCCTACACTTTGTCCCTGATCTTAACCACATCAGACTACGATGCACAGTTTCTTGAACATAATTTTGCCACATGCTTTAATGCCCCAGTGCCTTTGCTGGTGCCTTGCATGCCCTTCCTCTGTGTTTTGCCTTGTGAAAGCCCATCATCCACTCTTTAAGACTATGTTCACTGTGACCCCTTTTTTCAGGCACCTCTGGTCCAATTAACAGCTCCTTCCTCACTGCTTTTACATCTCTACTTCTATGTTAATACAGATTCTCCAAAAGTTATTTTGCATCTTTTCCACTACATTGTGTGTTTCTTAAGGGCAAGTTTAAGCTTGCTGGTCTCCATATCATCAGCAGTTTGCCCAGTGACTGTACATGGTAGATATTGAATAAAATTTTATGAGTTGAATTGGGCAGGATGCGTGAACATCATTTTGTGAAAGGACCAATGATTTCTTTCAGCATAATTTTCAACCTGTTCCTTTTCTTCAGATATCAGAAGAATCTCAGAATGGGACAGCTGATGGGCCCTGTTGGAGACAGTTGCTATGTCATATCCCCAAACTTTGGCTAGGTCTCTCTAGGGACACAGAGACTGTGATTTCTCAAATGACTGATTGGTGTCTGAGTATGTTTTTTCCCCAGATATTAGAGTTCCTTAGAATCAGAGATTATTTTCAATCTAGGACTTAGATGTTAGGTTCCACAGAAGACTCTCACTGCTCTGAGTAGCAGTCAGGCTTTTCAGTGGTAGACAGATCTATGTGGATTTGTTTCATCATCTTTGGGTCCCATCCCAACATCTCACTAAGGTTTGAGATTTTAGAGCACGAAAAACAACATAAAAAGGCTTCACTATCTCAAAACCTTGTTAAACCTCTCAGTTATCTTGAAAGCCTGGGGACAAGGGCCCGCTCATTTGAAGGTTTTGTAGAGGGCTGGACAAACAGTATCGATGCGTCAGACTGACTTCTGTCACTCCCCTTAGCTAGGTAGGAGACACTCACTGACTCCATGAAGCCCAGAATGGGTAGTTTCCTCGAAATGAGCAATTGTATGTTTTTTATGTTGTTGGTTTTTTTTGTTTTTGGTTTTTTGTTTTTTTTTTTGGCTGCTTTGGGTATTTTGGCTGCGCGCAGGCTTTCCCTAGTTGCCGCGAGCGGGGGCTACTTTTCCATGCAGTGTGTGGGCTTCTCGTTGTGGTGGCTTCTCTTGCTGTGGAGCACGGGCTCTAGGCACACAGGCTTCAGTAGTTGCAGCATGTGGGCTCAGTACTTGTGGCTTGCATGGGCTTAGTTGCTCCGCAGCATGTGGGATCTTCCCGGACCAGGGATCGAACCCATGTCTCCTGCATGGGCAGGCGGATTCTTAACCACTGCGCCACCAGGGAGGTTCCAGCAATTGTATGTTTGTAGAACCCTGGTAGCAATTGAGTGGGTAAGAAAGAGCTTGATTCCATTTCCCCTCAAACACATAAACATTGCCATTGAAAGTGCTGTGACTGGTCAGCCAAGGATGCCTATTGGAAGAGCTTTCGGGTTCATTTCTGAAACTAATCAACCCATCCTAAGCCCAGTGCTTAATTATGCGGCACCTGAGCCCGCCCTACCGCCTTGGAGCCCCCTTTTGGCCTCTGAAAAGGCTTCATGGGGCCAATTTCACAATGCTAGGGTATTCGGTCTCCGGGCCCAGCATGTAACCCCTCGAGTTCCACGCTCGGGGCTGACCTTATCCCAGGAGGGCGCCCCGGTGGTCAGGAAGCGTAATCACGGCTGGTTGTGGACGCCGGCGCCGCGGGGGCCGACAGCGGGCAGCGCTGAGGTAGAGCTTGGGCCCGAGCCGAGGGGAACCCGCCCGTGGCGGGGGCGCGGGCGGCTGCAGCGCGTCAGCGACCCGCCCCCTCGGCCCTCCCACGGGCGGGGCCCGCCCCGATGGCGCTGACTCAGCAACGCGTGGGGGGAGTTTTGTCCCTCCGCGGACCCCGTTTCTCTCAGCCCTCCGCCGCCGCTGAGCCGGTTTCCTTTTTCCGGCGGTCGGGGTGCGAGAGCCAGGTCGGGCAGCTTAGGCAGCGAACCGCTGTGCAGCCCCGGCTCTTGCCTGAGGACCCCGAAACTATCGTTCCCCCGCCGGGCAGCGTGGGCGCCATGAACGACGCGGGTGAAGCGCCACTCTTCCCCGCCGAGGGTAAGCCGGGGGGCGCGGGTGGCCTCTGGGGACTCAGCTGCGCCCAGGAGGCCCGGCGGCGGGGAAGGGCCGGGGCCGGGTCCCGGGGCGATGGTGAGGGTAGAGCTTTCTGGGTGGGCTGGAGTGGCCCGGAGGGAGGCAGCATCGTGGGCGAGGACGCCGGTGAAGGGCTTCTCCGCTGCTATGGTCACCACGGGATGCTCTTACCAAGTTAGAGCCCGAGTGTGGGAGTCCCGGATCAGCCCTTCTCAGCTTCTTTTTGATGTTATAATCAACCCCGTTTGGTCTTTTAGCAGGACTGAATTCGGAGAAGGTAGCTGCTCTGCTTCAGAAACTGAATTCCGATCCTCAGTTCGTACTGGCCCAGAATGTCGGCACCACCCACGACCTCCTGGACATCTGTCTGAAGAGGGCCTCGGTCCAGGGTGTTCAGCATGTGTTCCAGCACGCCGTGCATCCTGAAGGCAAGCCCGTCACCAACCAGAAGAGCTCAGGTGAGGTCTTCAAACTTCTTGCACACTTCCCTTGACTTTCTTGACAGCGTCCCATTGTGGTGTCTTACCTAAGAATGGCCTTAGGGGAGAAGAGGTTTGGATAGAAAGAAGTTGTAGTAAATTTGTAGAGAACAGGCGCCAAGTACAGGCAGGTCCAAGAAGGTTACTTTGTGACTTGTTTTCATGCTCTGTGGTTTGTTAGTATATTTGATTTGAGCACTAAAGTGACTGACTAGCCCATGGTCATCTGTTTGAATGTAATTCACGATATTCTGTCTTGAAGTTATGTGACTGCAGCCCCATGTCTTGGAGGTATGTGTTCTTGGTACGAAACAGATCATGCAAAAAGGTTCATGCCCTAGAGGGCACCTCCACGTTGCCCTGAAGGCCACGTACAAATGTATGGGATGGAAAAGACACAATGTAATTGCATCAAAATGTCATCTAATGTTATTTTTTTTTTTTTTTTTTTTTTTTTTTTTTTTTTTTTTTTTTTCTTGAGTTATGCGGGCCGCTCACTGTCGTGGCCTCTCCCATTTGCGGAGCACAGGCTCCGGCCGCGCAGGCCCAGCGGCCATGGCTCACGGGCCCAGCCGCTCCGCGGCATGGGGGATCCTCCCGAAACGGGGCACGACCCCGCGTCTCCTGCATCGGCAGGCGGACTCTCAAGCACTGCGCCACCAGGGAAGCCCTAATGTTATTTTTAAGTGTACCTTTTGGTTGCAGTTTGAACACATGTGCTAATGGGCTAAGTTACCACCAGTAGACAAGTTTGTAATACAGAAAAATACTCATTTCTCATGCCTTGCTGGTCAAGAGCTCCTGCTTTGCTATCTGCTATCTAGCACCACTAGAAAACAGAAAAACAGCTACAGTGAAAGATGGGTTATCCAGAAATCTAAATAAGGACATTCTCATGGCAGAATTGTACTAAAAGGACTTTTTTAAGTCTATCCATTTAAAAACTACTCCCAGTCTATTTATTTTTGCAGAAAGCAGATCAGTGCTTGCTTAAAGCCAGTCAACTCAAAGCGTACATTTATAACATGGATGTATTTTATTGTATGTAAATTATACCTCAGTAAAGTTTATTTTTAAATTTTAAGAAAAAAATTATGATCTTGCAATAATTAATGTTTTGCCACAGTAGAAAGTGCTTGGGGTGGTGTGACCTGTCAGGCTACAAATTATCCAGTTAGATCCAGTTAGTAATGTTATTAGTGGTCCTACATGGTTTAGATTGCAGTGCCTTTTTAGGGAAAAGCCTGGAAATGTTCATCTAGAACAGATCATGTCTTATATATCCTGTAGTATCACTTTTATTTGCAAGAGGTACAAATAGCACATGAGCTATGTAGGTTATTTTCCTGCAGTTTTCACATTAACAGTTCATCCAGATTTCCTCACTAGAAAATAATAGTGTGCTTATGAGAGAGGTGGCATACAGATAAAACCAAGGTAAAGATGAGCTATACTAAGTCATTAGTGACTTTTAAAAAAATTTTTTATTTATTTTTGGCTGTGTTGGGTCTTCATTGCTGCGCTCGGGCTGTTCTCTCGTTGCGGTGAATGGGGCCTACTCTTCATTGCGGTGTGCAGGCTTCTCATTGCAGTGGCTTCTCTTGTTGCAGAGCACAGGCTCTATGCGTGCGGGCTTCAGTAGTTGTGGTACTCGGGCTCAGTAGTTGTGGCTCGCAGGCTGTAGAATGCAGGCTGAGTAGTTGTGGTGCACGGGCTTTGTTGGTCCGCAGCATGTGGGATCTTCCTGGACCAGGGCTCGAATTCGTGTCCCCTGCATTGGCAGGTGGATTCTTAACCACTGTGTCACCAGGGAAGCCCCATTAGTGACTTTTGAAAAACACTGTGTGTAGTTACTTATTTTTAATTATTTTTTCTTCCTGTAAGATAACTGTTGTTCAATGTAGAATATTTGCAAAATACCAATGAGTAAGTATTCTGTCAGGTCTTTTTTCTGTGTGTGTGTGTGTTTAATATGGGTGATACCTTACATATTGTTAGGTAACCTACCTACATTTTTCACTTACCAATATATTGTGAATGTATTTTCATATTAGTAAAAAAGTTATGCCCAGATAAAAGTCAAGGTTTTTCCCCTCTGAATCTTCCTTAGAAAAGAGTTACCCTATGTGTGAGGCTTTACAAAGACTTTGATAATGAGCATTCTCAGTTAATTTAATTTGAAGTAAAGTACATTTTGGCAAAGACATTAATTACTCTGAAATGACCCTGATCCATGCTAGTTTGGGATGCTTATGGAGATCATTTGATTGAATCAGTTTTTTTAAAAGCAGAAAATTTGAATGCAGTATTTTTCTAGGACATGACATCACGTGGAAATGTTGGATATCCTTGTAAATAGACCTCTAAAGATCACTTAAGATGAAGTACAGAAGTGCAGAAGATGGTGACATTGTGGAGTGTATGATTATCCACTTACAGGACAAACGACGAATATGATTATATGGTGGTGGCATAACATTTTTTAGGGACAGCATTATGCATGGATTCAAAGCATTGCTGTGACTCAAACATAGTAGATGGAAGAAGGATGATGTATTCTGTTTGAAAGAGTGGATCTAATAATGGTAAAGGCACTGATGCCAAGATGCACATGAAAAGTGTGGATCAGTGTGAAAATGACATGTGAAAGTGGAAAAAACAATGCTTCTACATCAATTTATTATATTAATATGATTTTTTTTTTTTTTTTTTGGGCTGTGTTGGGTCTTCATTTCTGTGCGAGGGCTTTCTCTAGTTGTGGCAAGCGGGGGCCACTCTTCATCACGGCGCGTGGGCCTCTCACTATCGCAGCCTCTCTTGTTGCGGAGCACAGGCTTCAGACGCGCAGGCTCAGTAGTTAGTGGCTCACGGGCCTAGTTGCTCCATGGCATGTGGGATCTTCCCAGACCAGGGCTCGAACCCGTGTCCCCTGCATTAGCAGGCAGACTCTCAACCACTGCTCCACCAGGGAAGCCCTATTAATATGATTTTAAATATCTAAATATTAAAGCTACTAAATTAAACATTATAGGCAGACAGTTACTATTTCATCTATATTTTTAAGTGTTTATATAATCCAGTTAACTAAATAACTTAAAAAAAATTCTCGTTGAGGGCATGGGGATTGACTTATGTTAGCGTCATCTTATATTGAAGCATATACTATATATTCCACATTAAAGGGTAGAGACTTTTTAAAGGTTTTGCCACATATTGCCAGATTGCCTTCAGGTTTTGCCACGTATTGCCTTTTACCTGTTTAGATTCCTATCCAGGGTATATAATAATGCTGTTTCCCCAGGTCCTTGCCAATATTGGGCATTATTAATTGAAAAATAATGTTTCTCCATTTAACAGGTGTCTTATGATGAACTTTAAAAAAATATTTCTTGGCTATTTGTATCTTTTTTGACTATTAAATTAACTGTTCATGATCTTTGCTCATGTTTCTCTACCAGTATTTCTTTTTCTAATGTAATTTTCTTAGGTGATTTGTAATTGATTCTTTATGTGATACGTAAAGTGATTTTTTTTATATGTTAAGGATATAAACCTTTGCATATATATTGCAGATAGTAAGTACTGCCTTTCTTGTTTTTGTTTTTGTATCTTTCTGCTCTTTCTGATTTGGTCTTAAATTGTCCAAGATCTTGTCATAGATTCAGTGTTGGGAAATACAGTTGGAACAATGTAATCTATGTGAACATTCATCATAATTTCTTGATTTGCTTTCTTTTTTCAGGGCGATGCTGGATATTTTCTTGTCTGAATGTTATGAGACTTCCATTCATGAGAAAATTAAATATTGAAGAATTTGAATTTAGTCAGTCTTACCTCTTTTTCTGGGACAAGGTATGGGACTGATCTTGAAATATTCTTTTTGTTTCAATATCAACCTTGGTAGGGACTATCTCTTCGTTTCTTGCTCTTCTAGTTGTAGTCTGCCTTCCATTGTAGATGGGACAGCATTTATGCTGATTTCCAAAGTATCAAAAGTTGACTCTTTTCAAAGGCAGAACTACTTTTGGTTGGTAGGTGGCTACTTTTTGCAATGAAATAATAAGTCTGATGACTCACCTTACTACTTCCTTGTTTCTTTCTTATTTAAAATTTTTTATTTTGTTTTCAGTGATTTCCCCTTTTAGCATCTTTCTGTAGATTATTTGTATTTCTAGGACCTAATTCCCTTTCTCTGGGTAATACTTGTCTGAAAAACAGTAAATAACTTTATTCCAGTTTTTTATCTTTAAAGTGTATGTTATATGTGTCCGTTAGATCTTTATTGATTGAAGACTCTAAATATCAGATTTTTCTGTTTCAGAATAAAGCAAGTGCCTTGATTTGGATAAACTATTACAATGTGTGTACACACAGATAAAGGAAAACACTTCAGACATTCTCATGAAGCCAGATACTGCCTTTTTTTTTCCCCCCACACCACGTGACATGTGGGATCTTAGTTCCCCAACCAGGGATCGAACGCATGCTCCCTGCAGTGAAAGTGCGGAGTCTTAACCACTGGACCCCCAGAGAAGCCCCAGAGATACTGCTATGTAATTAACAACTTTAGTTTAAAAATACCTCCTCTGTTGTGTCTACAGTAGTTTCAGGACTCATATTCTGTTGATAATGCCAATAAAGATATTAGCTCTCTTCTCCTTTAATTTTATTTAACTTCTCTTACTCTAGGTTGAACGCTGTTATTTCTTTTTAAATGCTTTTGTGGACACAGCCCAGAAAAAGGAGCCTGAGGATGGTAGGCTGGTGCAGTATTTGCTTACGAATCCTGCAAATGATGGAGGACAATGGGATATGCTTGTCAATATTGTTGGTAAGAGCCTTTCTCTAATGAAACTGAAACCCAGCATGATCAAGCAAGGCTCTGTAGTTAGGCATAGGCCATTTCTTTGGATGTTAAGTACAGAGTAGAATTGGTCCCCAGAGGGGTATACAGTTAGCTCTAAGAACCTTTATCTCACACTCTTACCTATTAAGTACCTTTCTTAAATTAGAGGTAAGGAGATAGGTACTGTGAAAGTTGAGTTAGAGAAGAAAAGGTTGTATTAAGTAGAACTAACTTTCTATGAAAAAGTTTATCTCTTATCCATTGATGTAATCAAGAAATGCGTTGAAACTGCAACTGTTTGAAAATGTCCTCATTCAAAAAATTGTCTTTTGGAGAAACTTCATCATGCTGAATACTTTACAAAGTGTGTTAGATTAAAAAGAACAGAATTAATTCAAGATAGATGGATAAATAGGCAGATTAAATGACCTGTTTAATAATATTGTAAGGTCATTAAGTTTTCTGAGTTAGACTAGCAAAATATGGCCTTTTTTTTTTTTTTTTTTTTTTGGTACGCAGGCCTCTCACTGTTGTGGGCTCTCCCGTTGCGGAGCACAGGCGGTACGTGGGCCTCTCACTGTTGTGGCCTCTCCCATTGCGGAGCATAGGCTCCAGACGCGCAGGCTCGGCAGCCATGTCTCACAGGCCTAGCCGCTCTGCGGCATGTGGGATCTTCCCGGACCAGGGCACGAACCCGTGTCCCCTGCATCGGCAGGCGGACTCTCAACCACTGCGCCACCAGGGAAGCCCAATATGGCCTATTTTTAAAAGCAATAGCTATTTTTGCCAGGGTTCCTGACACTGGAGTATATGTTTACTTTATTGAACATTAAAATTTGTTTTCTTTTAGAAAAATATGGTGTTATCCCTAAGAAGTGCTTCCCTGAATCTTATACAACAGAGGCAACCAGAAGGATGAATGATATTCTGAATCACAAGGTACAGCATATGGAGCAGGGTGGGATTGCATGTAGTATACTTACCTTAAAACTCCTAACTGATTTTCCAGGGACATTCCTGGGCATTTCAGTATACACAGTCTATGTATAAGATAGCTACTCAGTGTCTATCCAAGGCGATGTAGCCTCATATTAACTTTAAAAATAATTGAGATTAGGGTGGTTTTTTTCCTTCTCTTTAAAAATCTCCCACTTTTATTTCTATTGATTTTAGTATTTTCTTATGGGTACTGAGGAAAGAAAGTCCCATTCTCAGCCACAAGCATGCTAACTTGGTTCTAGTGGAGGTAGACTGGGGCAGCTTTATGTTCTAAAACCAAAAAGAACTCTTTGGAAGACTTCCTCAAAGAGTGTGCAGAGTTCTGCAGCTTCCCCAAGCTATATCAATGTAGTTTATCCATTCACTTAACATTTGATGTAGTCACTGAACTTTTTATTGCCTCAGTTGTCTTAATGAATCATTCTCTCTTCTCTACATAACCCATTTTCCCAAGGAGGATTGTGAATCCTACAGGGATGCTGCTCTGCCAGCCAGACATCTTTTTTAAGAACAGGGAGTTGCCAGAATCTGCTGTCTTGATCTATGAGGCTAAAATTGGATTTGTCATCCCTGGGAGAAAGACTACATTTTAAAATAAACTGTAAATGTGTTTCCTCAATATTGGAAGTAGGTTATTTTCCACCCAGGAAACTGGGGATTATTATGCACAGGCTAAAAGGTCATTAATAGTATAGCATTGGATTCCATTTCAGGTGGGAGCAAGATTCTCTTTAGCACGGTGGTTAGGTTTATGACTCACCTTTATCTTTGACATTGCTCGAAATGGAAAACAACAAAAATGAAAAGTATATTGGGGGTTGGCATAGCCATGGTTATAATGATTTTACAGAGAAGAAATGGACAACCAGTAAAACTGTAAATTAAAGTCTATTAGAGTGACCTAGTGGCATAATCAGCTTGTCTCTTGCTTTTTCTGAGGGTGATGGCATTATGGAATTACATGTTTTCCCCATCCCCAGACATGTATCACAGAGGGTGCCATCAGTTGCAGAGCAGGAGCAGTTCCATCTTGTATTTTGGGGGAGTGATCCATGTCTCTTCTCCTTATGGAGAGCATTTTTTAGCTCTGTGTTTAAGTGGACTGGTTGGGAAAAAATGCATTTGCTTTTATGAACTTTGCCCGGGTTCTTGGCTGAGTTATACTTCAAAATAGAGCTAGCACTGGTCTATTAGGCTCATTTACAGTTGAATATGGGTAACTGAATAAGTTTCTGTCATAGATGAGAGAATTCTGTATACGACTAAGGAACCTGGTACACAGCGGCGCAACCAAAGGAGAAATCTCAGCTACACAGGATGCCATGATGGAGGAGGTAATAACAATTATTTGGATTCTTTGTGTCCCTTCTAAAGAACTCTCAGAATATTCCTATCTGTTACATTGATTGGAAAGCATGGTCATTGTAGTTAATGTTGAATTGAATTGAAAATTACTTATTTTAGGGACTTCCCTGGTGGTCCAGTGGGTAAGACCCTGAGCTCCCAATATGGGGGACCTGGGTTCAAGCCCTGGTCAGGGAACTAGATCTCAGATGCATGCCGCCACTAAGTAGTCCGCATGCCACAACTAGATATCCTGCATGCCACAACTAAGACCTGGTGCAGCATGCATGCATGCATGAATAAATAAATAAATAATAAATTTTAAAAAAAAAGGCTTCCCTGGTGGCACACTGGTTAAGAATCTGCCTGCCAATGCAGGGGACACGGGTTTGAGCCCTAGTCCGGGAAGATCCCACATGCCGCAGAGCAACTAAGCCTGTGTGCCACAACTACTGAGCCTGTGCTCTAGAGCCTGCAAGCCACAACTACTGAGCCCGTGTGCCACAGCTATTGAGCCCGCGTGCCACAACTATTGAAGCCTGCACGCCTAGAGCCCGTGCTCCTCAACAAGAGAAGCCACTGCAATGAGAAGCCCACACACCACAACAGAGAGTAGCCCCAGCTTGCCCCAGCTAGAGAAGGCTCGCGTGCAGCAACAAAGACCCAATGTAGCCAAAAATAAATAAATAAAAAATAAAGTGTAGAATCTTTAAAAAATAAACAAAAGAAAATTACTTATTTTACAGCTGAAAAGGCTGAGGTATAAACTTTGCAGTTTAGTATGGGACTTGTACTTATATCTTCTATTTCCCAATTTATTATTCTATAATTCACTCTTTTATTCATTTCATAAATATTGAATACGTGCTATGAGTTTGCCCCTGGGAATACAAAGATGAGAAAGACATGGTCTCTACTTTCAAGGAGCTCATTCTCTTGGTAAAAGAAACACATGAATAATTATAATAAATCCTATGCTAGAGATGTGTTATAAAGGATTTGGTGGTCATAGAGGAGGGAGTGACTAATTCAGTGAACTGAAGGTTTCATGGGGAAGATATTGGAACCAGCTCTTGAAAGAGCAGTAAAGATGTACCAGATGGGTAACTGGGAAAACATTCCAGACAACAGGAATTGCATGTACAGTGGCATGACAAAGGTGGAATCTTCAGAGAACAGGGTAGCTGAAACACAAGATTTTGTGAGTGTGTTTGGTAGTAAATTAAGCTAGAAAGGCAGAGCTGTGAGGGATCTTAGGTAGATGCCAGGTCTTTTGGTTTTATTCTATAGGAATAAAGATGAGAAGCTGTCGATAGTTATAACAGTTAAAATAATGTATGTGAAAACATTTTGGAAAACTTAAAAAGCATTAAACAAATATAAGGCAGTAATATTATCAAGGCAGTTAAAAATCTTTATTATTAAATACTATTCATAATCCAGATGAATATGTATAAAACTGTGAAATCACTTTGAGAAAAGTACAAACATTTCCCTTTTTCATCTAGTGGGCCCATTACTAGGAATCACTCAACTAACAGTCCTTTCAAGACTGTTTGTATGGAATTAAGATGGCCTAAATTTTTTCACTGCAGTGCACAACATTAATGCTTCACTCGTGTTTTCCTTTGAATTTTAGAGAGGCAGCATAGTGTAGTCGAGAGCATGGTCTCTGGAGTCAGGCTATCTAATCTCCTAATTTAACAGCTATGTGACCTGAGACAGGTTCCTGAAGCTCTGAAGTCTCAGTTTGTTCAAGTGTAACACGTCTAGCTTGATACAATATTAATTTCTTAAATATTGTTCAGTGGATGAATACAGAGGTTTCATTTTGCTAGATACATTTAAATTATCTCATATTTACCTCTTTATTTACTCCTTAATTGTTCTTTGTTAAGAGAGGCATCTGATTGTAGTAGAAGAAAATAGGTTTTGGAGTAGGACATGGGCTTCAGTTCCGGCTCTATCACTTAACAGCTCTGTGATCTTGGATAAAATACTTAACCTGTCTGAGATTCCGTTTGGGGTTTAAAATATATTTCTCATTGGATTTTTGTGGGGATCAAATAAGGAATTAAGTATAAGAGTATAAGGCATAGTGCCTGGTACATAGCAGTGGTCCAATAAATGTTAGTTTTTTCCCTTTCTCCTTGGAATGATGTCTCCTGTTGAGGCCATATCTCCTGCATAATTTGCCTTTATTTATGATTATAGTAAGATGGTGGGGTGTAGTAAGGATGAAGGTTCTATAAAGAGTTATGGAAACGGGCTCAGATAATACTTATTGCAAATCACAAGCATTCTGTTGGCTTGAGATGTTTGCTTTAATGATCTTTTAAATGATATGCCTAAAATCCGTGTTCTGACTCTGGGATTAGCTGATAAGAATTAGGGCAGGTTCACTTCCCTGGCGGTCCAGTGGTTAAGACTCTGCGCTTCCAGTGCAGGGGGCACAGGTTCGATCCCTTGTTGGGGAACTAGGATCACACATGTGGTGTGGTGTGGCCAAAAGAAAAAAAAAAAAAAGGATTAGGGCAGGTATATTTCACATATCTTTTCTCTCGTGTTCCTAACCTTGGAAAAATAGTACACCGCCACCTTACCAAGTCCTGAGTATGGATGTTTTATAAATAGGGTTGTTTACTTAACGATTCTAGGTAAACTGTTGACTACAGAATTCTGTGTGGTATAGGTCTTTAGATTTTTACAGTCCCCTAGATAACTGTTTATTTAACCTGACTCTTAGGTAATGAAGAGTCTAGCTGTGGTTTTAAAGCCACACATTAGTACGTATGTTTTGCCTAGCCTTGTAGGCACATCAAAATGATGACTTAGCAGCCATGAAGCTCAGATAGCTTTGAATGAAATGTATTTATGCTAAAGGCATTCTTTCTAAGAGAAGAGAAAGGCAGGTTGTTTGTTGTGATGACAGACAAGGCAGATCTGGAACTGTGTAATCACTTCTGTTGTCGTGTTTTCTTAGTGTGTCTGCTCTCTTTTAGCCTCCAGATTCCCTTAGGATTATTAAGTGTATTCTCTACCAAAACTCTGTTAAAAAGCAAAACATAAAACAAAGACCAGAAACAATATCAGTGCCATAGGTAAGAGACAGGGAGTCATTATGATTTACTCAGGAAATTCTATAGCAGTGGCTCTCAGCTCTTAAAAACAATATATGGGGGCTTCCCTGGTGGCACAATGGTTGAGAGTCCGCCTGCCGATGCAGGGGACACGGGTTCGTGCCCCGGTCCAGGAGGATCCCACATACCGCAGAGCGGCTGGGCCCATGAGCCATGGCTGCTGAGCCTGCGCGTCCAGAGCCTGTGCTCCACAATGGGAGAGGCCACAACAGTGAGAGGCCCGCGTAGCAAAAAACAACAACAACAACAACAATATATGGGCTTAGGCTTGCTTCAGACCTACGGTCAAGGTCATTTTCCTTGAGATTAGGGCCTAGTTATCTTTCTTTCTGAGGTATCCCCATTTATTTTTTCAACTGAACAATTAACTTCTTAGTTTGAAACATACAACATATTTGAATTACATTTGCTAATCATTCTACCTTGTTGCACGTTAGAGGCTTTTGAGTGTTACACCAGGAGCATGAATAATGCTTGTGCTTTTAAACTTTATAAATGTAAGAAATTACATAGTAACACAGGGAAGGATGACATAGAAAGTCCTTGTGAGCCAAGGGTTATCACTGCTAACACTCTGGTGCATTTTCTTCCATATTATTTTCATTTAAGATCATATAAAAATAGCTTTTAAAAGGGATCCTATTTATAACTTGGTTTTTTCATTTTCTTTGTCTTTCTCTAAAGGCTATAGTTTCTTTTAATACAATTTTTAAAGGTTACTTTCCATTTACAGTTATTATAAGATATTGGCTATATCCCCCATGTTGTACAGTGCATCCTTGAGCTTGTCTTACACCCATTAGTTTGTACCTCCCACTCCCCGTCCCTATATTGCCCCTCCCCCCCACACACACTGGTAGTCACTTGTTTGTTCTCTGTATCTGTGAGTCTGTTTCTTTTTTGTTATATTCACTAGTTTGTTGTATCTTTTAGATTCCACATGTAAGTGATATCATACAGTATTTTTCTGTCTGACATTTCACTTAACATAAATATCAAAAATAGAAGAAGATATACAGTGAGAAGTCTTCTCACCCTATTCTCCATCCTTCCAATTACCATGTACCCCCAAATTAGTTTTATTAGTTTTAGCTGTTAGTCATCCTTCCAGAGATTTCTTTTTTAAAAAACATAATAAAAATAGAATTTTTGAGTCAGGGAGAATATACATTTGTAATTTTGATATATAATGCCAAATTAACCTCTTTGGAGGGTCTATCAGTTTATGCTCTCATCAGCAATATCTGACAGAAACTGTTTCCCTTTAGATTTATCAAGGCAGTGCATTTATCAAACAATCGGATCCTTACCGATCTGATAAGGTACACAGTTGACAGGTAAACAGTCTGATAGATAAACTATCTCATTGTAATTTTAGTTTATATTTTCTTACTTTGGGGCTAAGCATCTTTTCTGTGAACTGTGTATTCTTATCCTTTACTTGTTTTTTTTCTTTGTCTTTTATCAATTTCTAGGTATTCCTTAAATGTTACAGAAATTAGCCCATTGTGATATGAGATGCAAAATTTTTTCTTAGTTTGTTGCTTTTTATTTTGCTATGCAGAATTTTTTTTTTTTTAAGAAGATGTTGGGGGTAGGAGTTTATTAATTTTATTATTTATTTTTGCTGTGTTGGGTCTTCGTTTCTGTGCGAGGGCTTTCTCCAGTTGTGGCAAGCGGGGGCCACTCTTCATCGCAGTGCGCGGGCCTCTCACTATTGCGGCCTCTCTTGTTGCGGAGCACAGGCTCTGGACGTGCAGGCTCAGCGGCCATGGCTCACGGGCCCAGCCACTCCGCGGCATGTGGGATCCTCCCAGACCAGGGCTTGAACCCGTGTCCCCTGCATTAGCAGGCAGATTCTCAACCACTGCGCCACCAGGGAAGCCCTATGCAGAATTTTTTACTTATATATAGTCAAATTTGAAATTTTTTATGGTTTTTAATTAGAAAAGCTTTTCTCAAATTATAAAAGAATTCTTCCATTTTTCTTCTAGTACTTACAGAGTTTTGATTTTTGTGTTTGAATCTCTGATCCATTTAGAATTTATCCTGGCATAGGGTATGAGGTATGGATCTAACTTTTTTCCTCTCAAGGCTACCCAGTTGACCCACATCTTTTCAAATAGTCCATCCTCTCCCTACCCCTTAATTTGAGATGCCATCTATCATTTCTAAAGTCTCCAGGCATGCAATTCTGTTCGTTTAGTGTGTTTATTCATCTGCCAGTAACTCTGTATTTTAGTTACTGAAGCTATTTATAGTGTTTTAGTGTTTGTAGAGTTAGCCTCATCTCGTTGTTCTCTTATTGTTTTCCTGGTGAATTTTGTTTTGGCATTTGTCTAATTGTGGCATCTATATTATTAAAAGCTTCTCAAGTGGGCTTCCCTGGTGGTGCAGTGCTTGAGAGTCCGCCTGCCGATGCAGGAGACGCGGGTTCGTGCCCCGTTTTGGGAAGATCCCACATGCCGCGGAGCGGCTGGGCCCGTGAGCCATGGCCACTGAGCCTGCGCGTCCGGAGCCTGTGCTCCGCAAATGGGAGAGGCCACAACAGTGAGAGGCCCGCATAACGCAAGAAAAAAAAAAAAAAAAAGCTTCTCAAGTGATTCTGGTTTAAGAGCCACTGCTGCTAAGAAGTAACATTTTCTAATATGGTCTTCTCTTTTGGATTCTGGAAGAGGAAAGGAATTATTATTTTGATAGTCGTAGAGGACATTTCTGACACTGAATAGGGGACTAACCTTTCCCTTGAGGTTCTTAAAGGAAATAGATTATATTCACAAATTGCATTTCCCCTTTAAAGTAAAGCTGCAATTCAGGAGATTAAGTTAGTTAAATAGGTGAAACTGGAAGGAAGAGAGGTAGGAAGACCAGTTAGAAGCTACAGCAGTCCAGGTGGTACTAATTTGGCCTGAACGAGGATAGTGACGATAGAAATGGAAATGAGAGAAATGTGAGAGATCTCAGGAAAAATCCGTAGCACTTGGCAACTTATCTGCCAAGGATTCATCATTACAAATAACTTTAAGGTTTTAAGCCTGGCAACTGGGAGAATGCTGCTGTGAGTCACACACGTCAGTAAGAGAAGCTCTTTTCAGAGGCCACTGTGAAGAGGAGAAATATTGACTTCAGAGTGCCTAGTCCCAAGGCACTGTCCAGTTGGAAATGGGTTTCAAGCATATGGAAATCATTCCAAAGTTCAGGAAAGAGAATGATCTAGAAAAGTGATAGTGATGCTAGTACAGGTGGCTGAAGCCTTGTGAATTATTGAAATTCCTGAGGGAGAATGGAAGCATAGAATAGGTCTGAGTAAAGAATTCTGGAAAATAATCTGTTTCCATAAAACTTCTATTTCTATAAAAGTGAGTGCCAGAACTGTGTGATGTAGGTGCTGGTCATCAGTGTCAGATGCTGCAGACAGGCCAGAGACTCTGAGGACTGAGGAAAGGCTGCTGATTCCTGAGTAGGGGTGTGTAGAATGGAGGAGCTAGGTGGAGAGGAGTCAGACCATGGCACGGAGAGGCAGGGAGTTTCAAGAAGCTCGGCAGTGCGGAGGAGAGAAGTTGATACGCATTTATTCCGTAAGTATTTATTGAGTACCTACTAAATATTAAGCATGTTCTAAGCACTGTGGGTGCGGTGATGACCGAAACAGACCTGGTCCCTGCTCACATGGATTTTACATACTAGTGGAGGGAGACAGACGATACACAAGTAAAAAAACAATCTGATGTGATATGTACTCTGAAGAACATAGAATGCGGTGATTGATAGGGTGGTTAAGAAAGGTCTTTTCCCTGGCAGTCCAGTGTTAGGGCTTGGCTTTTACAGCCATGGCCCCGGGGTTCAATCTCTGGTCAGGGAACTAAGATCCTGCAAGCCGTGGCACAGCCAAAAAAATAAAAAGGCCTTTCTGAGGTCTAATATGAGCTGAGATATGAATAGCAGGAAGAATCCATCCATTCAGAGATCTGGACTTAGAGCATAGCAGGCTGAGGAGACAGTGGGTGCAAAAGCCCTAAGACAGAAGGAAGCTTGGTATTTTTGAGGAACAGAAAGAAGGCAGTGTGATTCGAGCTTGGAAAGAGAGTGGGAATGGCTGGAATAGATCTCAGAGGAAATGAGAACCGGCTAATATAGCACCTGTGAGCCATGGTAAGGATATTGCATTTTATTCTAAGTGAGCTAGGCACCAGGGAATTTAAGCTGAGGAGTGACATGGTTTAATTTTTGTTTTAAAAATATGCCACTCTGGGCTTCCCTGGTGGCGCAATGGTTGAGAGTCCGCCTGCCTATGCAGGGGACACGGGTTCGTGCCCCGGTCCAGGAAGATCCCACATGCCGCGGAGCGGCTGGGCCCGTGAGCCATGGCCGCTGAGCCTGCGCGTCCAGAGCCTGTGCTCCGCAACGGGAGAGGCCACAACAGTGAGAGGCCCACGTACCACAAAAAAAAAAAAAAGCCACTCTGGCTGTTTTGAGAATGGATGGTAAAACAGTGGGAGAGGAAGTAGGGAGACCAGTTAGGAGGCTCTTGTGGTTGTGTAGATGAGATATCCTAGTGGTTCCAACCAGATTGATGAGAGTGAGGATTAAGAGAAATGAATACATTTGGGGGTGTATCTTGGAAGTGAAGCTGTCAGGACTTGCTGATGTGGAGGACAAGGAAGAGGGAAGAACTGGAGTGATGTATGGTTTCTGAAATGGGAGGGGTTACAGGTAGGAGAGAGGGCTTTTCGGCAGTGATGAGGAAACCCGTGTGTGGTAAGGGATAGCAGATGCGAATGAGAGAAGCAGTAATTGAAGAAGCAAGGTTTTGGAGGAGGGAAAGAATAAATGTGCTCTAAAGTAGTGCTTTCAAACTTTAATGTACAGTTGAATCCCCTGAGGATCTTGTTAAAGTGCAGATTGATTCAGTAGGTCTGGGTGGGACTGAAGAGTCTGAATTTCTAACAATTTCTTTGATTCAGCCACCACTCTAGAAGGAGTCTCAAGATGATCATTTGACTCTTAGTTATCATCTGTATGACCTCATTTCCCTTAACATCACAGAAGGGCACATACCCTTTAAGTGTACCTTTTTATGTCTTTCCCTGCCTGAAAATATATTTGGTGCCCCCAGAAAGTATCTCCTTCTCTGCCTGCTTTTGCAGGCCCAGGTAAGATTTTTGTTTTTAAAACAGATCCTTGCCTTTCTTTCATTCCCCACCAGAAAGCAGTAGAGAGCTGTCTTCTCTCTCCTTTCTCTGCATTATCAGCAGTCACTAAGGTCTCTACTCCTTTCCTCTTGTAACTGGTTCATTTACCCTTAGCACTGAACTTCCTTCAAAGTTCAGCTATATTCTTTGGCCACTTTTGTGTCCTTGTGGTCATTCTACTCTGTGATCAATAGGTCATTTTACCTATGAGCCTAATTTCTCCATCAGTGAAACTAAAAAGTCAGAGTAGGTGATTTCTTAATGGCACTGTAACTTTGCGTTTTTATAACAATAGAAGTAAGTAATATTTCTACAGTGCTTTAGACTTTACTAGGCAATACAGTATTGTAAATACAAATGAAGATTCTAATATTCTGTCACTTCTGCAGTGGTTCCAAGCACTGAAATCTTTTAGCTTTACCAATTTTGCTCCATTACAAGTAGCTTGGTTGTTAGC
Source organism: Lipotes vexillifer (assembly GCF_000442215.2). NCBI lineage: Eukaryota > Metazoa > Chordata > Mammalia > Artiodactyla > Lipotidae > Lipotes > Lipotes vexillifer. Next base: position 4,232,902 of record NW_006779100.1, on the reverse strand, counting down.
ATTGCACTACCTTCCCATTCTAACATTTCTAATTATTACAGTTTCCTCCATCCTGCGTCTGCCTGTGGCTGGCTTTCAACTCTCACCCTTCTAAGTACTCATCACTGACTCTCAACTACTGCATCCTGCCTTCCTCCTCTCACTTGATGTCTGTCTCCAGTTTAGCCATGGGTATAGGAATTGACTCCATCCCACATCATCTGTCTTTAAATTGGGGTCCACACATTCTTTCCCCATGTCTTGTATTTCATGCTTTGTGTGTCCTTTTTCTTTTTTCCATTCCCTTTCCTGGTTTTATTATTTACCAGTATTCAGTTCTGCATAATGACTTGTGTTCAGTGTCCAGTATCTTTTTTTGTCCTGAATACCAAGTGCATCTTGTGAGAAGCAGGTGACACTCCCAGGTTGCCCACCAGAGAGCAGACTCAGATATCCAAAGCTCACTGCCAGCTTTATACTTTGGGAACCGGGAATATTATTTCAGAACAGCAGAGTCTCTTATCAAGAAATGTAGTATCAGGGGGCCTGGAGACTATACTTTGGAGAGTTTTAAAAACTTAGAGCTTGCTTAACTATTGTTGGTTGACTTGGAGCCAAATATTCCTTCAAAAGTGTTATAAACTGACTTGAATCTGAATGGCTTTGGATAATTATAGTCATGGTAAACAGAGCAACCTGTCTCAAATTACAGTTTTACTAAAATCCAAGAGAAAGAGATGTCACCCTTATCCTCATTCATGCCTTATGTGTACCTTTGATAAAAATTCAGATTTATAAATCATATGCAGTAGGGCATAAGTATTTGTATTCCAAAAAGATTAATCATAGAATTCATTTAGATAACTAAAATGCAGGTTTCCTTTAATGCATTTTTGGGGAGAAGGAAGGAATGATTTAACACTTTTTACTTTAGTTAGGGAGTCAAATGCATAATGAGGTATATGGAAATTATACTGTAAAACACTCATTTATATTTAGAATGTGTTTAAAAGTAAACAGAAATTCACTTAGTTGTCTTAAATCTTTATTAGGCCTAGCCCTATCCTCCTTTTTTTGGCCAGAGCCTAACTGAACTGGATAAACCACCCTTGGATGACTGAGAATTAATCAAGATGACCCCATATAAAATGTTCATACACATGTGACAACGATTACTAGTTAAAAATACACATCATTTAAGTCTATAAAACCTTCCTTATTTAAACATGTACTGATTATATACTTTCACTGGCATTGTCTTTAGTTACCAGTGGCAGTGTCCTCATGATGAAAGGTGCCATTTGTGGCCTTGGTGCTGAGCAGATACAAAATGACTCTTTGGTCCTTATGAATCCCAGACAGAGCTCATTAATCCATGGCTAGATTAGCTCAATTACAGTTGCTAATGTGATGCCGTGCTGCTGCTTTTCTGTACTAGAAACCAACCTGAGAATGATACAACATTAGAAGAGAGGTGGGGCTTCCCGGGTGGCGCAGTGGTTGAGAGTCTGCCTGCCGATGCAGGGGACATGGGTTCGTGCCCTGGTCAGGGAAGATCCCACATGCCGCGGAGCGGCTGGGCCCATGAGCCATGGCCGCTGAGCCTGCGCGTCCGGAGCCTGTGCTCCACAACGGGAGAGGCCACAGCGGTGAGAGGCCCGCGTACCGCAAAAAAAAAAAAAGAGATGGTTTAAGGAGCAGCTGTTCAGGCTCATAAAACACAAAGTAAATCCTAGTAAAGGAAGATTCTCTCTTGGGAAACAAAACATAAACGGCAAACATAACTTCATCTGTAGGTTAATCTGTTTCTGTTAAGATGGTAGAGTCAGGCTCTGTCTTCCAAAATAACACATGAATTAAGAGTCTTTTTATCCTTAATTATAGGCCTAATGTCATAGGCAGGCCTACGTCTAGTTTTCTAGCTTTGGTTCAGAGAATAAGTTTGAGTCTTGGTATCAGGTTCCGGTCTGTTCCAAGGCTTTTTGAGGCCTAGAATGAATGCACTGGAGATGATGAAGAGAAATAAATACAATTTCAGTGGCTGATGATAACATATGGATGCCGATTTAGAATTGGGGGATCTTGGACGTGTGTTCCCTAAAGCCCGATAGGGACTGGGGTATCTAATGAATTTACCTAAAAGTCAGTCTGGAGAAGGCCTGGCTGCTCAAAACAACTACTAATGTACAGCTAAGGAGTGTCAAAAACTAAGCTCCTTAAGTGGTCTTTCTGGCTGAAAGTGGTGGGGTTGGGCATATTAAGAAATCAGGCCATCATAGATCATTCTTTGGTGATTCTTTCTAGAGCAGAGGCAGGAGCCGACATTTCTGAAGGGAGTGGAGGGTAAAGTGAGGGAAGAGGGTGGGGTCTATCAGGTTAAGGACAGCAGAGTTCTCCAGAGTTGGGGTCCAAGGAGAGGAGGGGAAGGAAAGGTTTATTTCTTACAGGCTGTAGCTTTGTTTTATTCTCTAAGCCTTCCCTTTTGTTCTGCTTTTAGGGTCTGCCCAGTTTGAACTCCTAAATTTACGTTTTACACCAGTCACTGGAGAAGAACTTTCAATTTAAGAAAACTTTTTTTTTTTTTTTTTGCGGTACGCAGGCCTCTCACTGTTTTGGCCTCTCCCTTTGCGGAGCACAGGCTCCGGACGCGCAGGCTCAGCGGCCATGGCTCACGGGCCCAGCCGCTCCACGGCATGTGGGATCCCGGACCGGGGCACGAACCCGTGTCCCCTGCATCGGCAGGCGGACTCTCAACCACTGCGCCACCAGGGAAGCCTAAGAAAACTGTTTTTAATGTGGTTCTTCTAGTGTTTGTTGGGATACGTCTAAGGTCTAGTTTCTGTCCCTGGTAGATTAAGTCTAGCAGGGGAGACAGTAGAGAAACACAAATGACACTATGGAATCAAATGTTAATTTTTCTAGCTCACACTAATTTCTCCCTTCTCTGAATACTTTTGACATAAAAATTTAATTAGTGAAAACTTTCTGGAAAAGGGTCATCCTGCACTGAGCTTTTTTTTTTTAATTGCATCCGATCTTTATTTTATTTTTTAATTAATTAATTAATTAATTTTGGCTGTGTTGGGTCTTTGTTGCTGTGTGCAGGCTTTCTTTAGTTGCAGCGAGCGGGGGCTACTCCCGTTGTGGTGCGCAGGCTTCTCATTGCGATGGCTTCTCTTCTTGAGGAGCACGGGCTCTAGGCGAGCGGGCTCAGTAATTGTGGCGCATGGGCTTAGTTGCTCTGCGGCATGTGGGATCCTCCCCGGCCAGGGCTCGAACCCCTGTTCCCTGCATTGGCAGGTGGATTCTTAACCTCTGCGCCACCAGGAAAGTCCTTTTTTTTTTTTTTTTTTTTTAATTTTTGTTTTTTGACTGTGCCACATGGCTTGCGGGGTCTTAGTCCTCTGACCAGGGATTGAACTCGGGCCCTCGGCAGTGAAAGTGTGGAGTCTTAACCACTGAACCGCCAGGGAATTCCCTGCACTGAGTTTTATAGCATGGGAGTAGGATTGAGTTTTGAGGAACAGAAGAGACAGTAAAGTTATGAAAGTGGCAACAAGCTGAGTGCATTGAGTGGACAGTAAGGAGAGACATAGACAGGCCTGACGGGTGAGCAGGCTCCATGATGGGAAATAAGGTTGGGTGAAGTTACAGAGAGCCTTTAAAATCCAACCATGTTCATCAGAGAAATGCAAGCCAAAACCACATTGGGGATACCATTACTTACCCACCAAAATGGCTAAAATTAAAAATACAGTGCCAGGCTTGGCAAGAATGTATTGTTAGAACAACTGGAACTCTCTTCCTTTTCTGGAGAGTATGTAAATTCCTTCAAGCCCCTGGAAAACCGTTTGGATAAAAATATTCTTAGCTGCTTTATAAATCACCCTATACTGAAAACAACTCACATGTCCACCAACACAAGTGAATAAATTATATATTTACACAGCAGTGAAGACAAATTAGTGATACCCACAGCACCATGAATGAATCTTACAGGCATTATGTCAACAAAGGTTGCCATACACAGCAGAGAATATGCTGTTTGATTCCATTTATATGAAATTAAAGAACAGGCAAAACTAGTCAGTGGTTATATAAGTCAAAATGATGCTTACCTTGGGGAATCAATAGATTGGAAGGGAGCTAGGGAACCTTTGGGACCCTGGAAATATTCTGTATATTGATTTGAATGGTGGTTACATGGGTGTATACCTATGTAAAAAATTGAACTGAGCTGTATATGTAAGATTAGTGCACTTTGCATACCTGTTGAATGTATGTTATGCCGAAGTAAAAAAAAAGAAGACAAGTAGATCAGGTCATGGAGTTTAGATTTGTTATGGGAGGTAATAGGAAAGCATTATTAAATCTTCAACAAAGAAGTGACTTGAAGAAAGGGTGGTACTTCTGAAATTATTCATCCTGTGGTAGAGAGTGGGACAGTGTTCACGTCAGTTATCATATCTAGGTCAGATGTAGTGCTAGATGCTATAGGAGATACAAAATATCCATGACCTCGTCCTTATCCTTGAGAAGTTTATGACCTTTTGTAAGAGACAGGTTATAGGAAACTCAGAAAGTTACAGTAAACGATAAATGCTTAATTCATAGTGTTATAGAAATAGTGCTGAGGTCAGACCTGGGTTCAAATCCTAATTTTGCGATTTATTGGCTTTAGGACTTCAGTCAAGCTATTTATTTCCCTGAACCTTGGTTTCCTTATCTGTAAAATGTGAATAATACCTACCATTTTTTTTTTGAGAGGATTGAGAGATATGATATTTAAAGATGGTAGTACAGCACAGAAAACAGTCAATAAATGTTCCCTTTTTTGTTTTAAACCCTGTACCAATGGAGCAATACTTTTTTTTTTTTGGACAGTGTGTGACATCAGTTTAGACCATGGTTCTGCCAGTTACTAGCTATGTGATCTTAAGTAGGTTACTTAGTTTCTTTGAGTCTCAATCTCTTTTGGGGGAAGAAAAGAAGAAGGAGGGGAAATTATGCCTTGAGAGAGTTCTGTGAGAATTAAGTTAACCTAGCAGATATATAGTATCTAGCACAAAATAGTCACACTTAATAAATACAGGATCTGTTTCTTTTGACTGTATTGGAGTATATCAATACAAATGTATGGAGCAAATAATACAGGTAATAAGATTGGATTAGGGTGGTGCCTGGGGTGGAGAAAGAAGAAGCGGATCATAGTGTGTATTTTTTAAAAGATAAAGCAAATTTGATACAGAAGAGGAAGGTATGTCTCTATACTTCTATTTTTGTCTTTCTATAAGATGAAAATAATATAAATAAAATAATATAAATAATATAAAATATTGAAATATCCTTGGATTGTAATAATGCTAATTGAAGGTTTTATGACATCATTGGATAGTATGTTTAGGTCTCACCTAAAACCCAAAAACTGGTACCTACTACTAAATTTAGTCTTGTTTTAATAATAATTTTAATAGACATTGTCATCTAAGCTCCACCAAAAAGTTAATGACTTTTCTATGAGTAGAGACCCCTGTCACAATCAAAGCAAAACCTAGAAGCATAAAGGGAAGGAAATCCATTTATAAAATGTATGTAATTATTTGCCACTTGAAATATAATCAGCAGAGCAGCAACCCAGGTCTTGTTGTGTATCAGTGGTGAGTGATTTCTTGGCTAAGGAAGTTTAACTTGCAGGGCAAATACTAAGCACTAAATATTAACATTTCAGAATTGTATTGTTCACAGTGTTTATTTAAGAACTCAGAAGTTAGCTGATATCAAATCCTGGACATCAGCCTTCCAATTTTTGGAGCAATATTAGATTTCCTGTGAAATTTCTGGCTTGAATTTAGCCACTGAATTCTTGTGTTTCCCAAGCTAGAAGAAAATGGAGAGGTAAAAAATACTGCTATCCCCTAGCCATCGCTCATCTGTCCTCCTTTTTTCCAGATATTCAGAGTGGTGTGCATCTGTTTGGGTAATCCACCAGAGACGTTTACCTGGGAGTATCGAGACAAAGATAAGAACTATCAGAAGATTGGCCCCATAACACCCTTGAAGTTTTACAAGGAACATGTCAAGCCACTCTTCAATATGGAAGATAAGGTTGGAGACTGGCACTGGCAGCCACTGGCTGTTTACTTTCAAATGCCTGTTGACTACAAGAAAGAATACACGATTCCTGGGTTACCATGCATGGTCATCAAACTAGACACTAAACAAAATTTTTCCTCCTTCCTCTGAGGTATTTTATGTACCAATTCAGTTGGTCATATTAGGATCCCCAGTGCTCCTCTTCAGAGACCTAACTATGGGCCAGCAGTCAGTTTAATTCCCATATGCTCCCCTGATTTGGGCCCTGAGTCATTCTCAGGTGCGAAGACAATAAAAGTATATTGAGTGTTTCTTACCATGGGTTCAGAGCATCACTCTGCTGTGGGCCCCTCTCGGGACTCTCTTGCGGGAGGGAGCAGTGTCCCATCCTCATTTTTCCCACTCACTTCAGGGCTTCTCCACCTGCCTAGCAAGATGACTAGAGCCCCTTCTTCATTGGCATCTTGACTGTCTTAAAAGCACATGGCGTTGTTTTATGATTGGAGTCCCAACTCACTTGTGGTACTGCCAGATGTTGAGCCTTTCTGGTAACTTGAGAGCAGAGGTCTTGTAGTGATGGACTCGTGAATCGCCATCTTGCCTTACTCAGTGCACACAATTCTGCAGAATTAGTTTTGGGGTGATTCCTGCCAGTAGGAAAAACAGGTTGTTGCAACTCCCAAATATGGCCCTTATACTAATTAGAATATACAGGGATCTCTCTCACATGACCTTGCCACCTTTTGTTTCTCATTTAACAATGTGTATTGCTTGTTCTTATAGGCAGAGGCACTAAGCTTGATAACAAATATATGAACTTAAAGGAGAAGTCTGTATCTTGCTTGACACTCCTGGTTTTATGTTCTAATCAACATGTTCTTGATCTCAATAGATTTGTTTAGTGAATGACCCTCGGCCCCACCACAAGTACAGCAAGCTTTACACGGTGGACTACTTAAGCAACATGGTTGGAGGGAGGAAAACTCTATATAACAACCAGCCCATTGACTTATTGAAAAAGATGGTTGCTGCCTCCATCAAAGATGGAGAGGTTGGTATTGTTTATTTGTCTTCTGCATAGGGGTTAAAACCTTTTCTTCCAACTTCTTTGGTGTAATAGGAAGAACTTATGTTGACTTCTTTCTTCTTCTTTCCTCTATTTCTAGGCTGTGTGGTTTGGCTGTGATGTTGGAAAACACTTCAGTGGCAAGTTGGGCCTCAGTGACATGAATGTGTGAGTGCAAGAAATTTAAAATAGAAAATCATTTGTGGGTTGTGACTGTTGGAGTGCACTCTTGGTACGAAGTGACTCAGCTCAGGTTCACTCAAAGATTAAGGTTGTCCTGAGGGTGGGTCTATTTCTTTCTATTTTGTAGAGTTTGAGGATTCATAGCAGAAACTCCACATATTTATATGCTCTAACCTGGGAAGTCAAGATCATACTTCATATCTGAGTTGAAATTGTTGGACGTTCCTAAAAAGTCATCCTACATGATAAAGACACTTAAAAAAATTTCTTTTTGATTAAAAAAAAAATAATGTAACACTCAAAGTAATATTGTAAAAGATATAATCAATGTGATGCCAAGTATTTGATACCAAGTATTTATCAAAGATACCACATACTTTTTGTCTTTATTTTTGTACAATAATTACTTTTTAAAAGACAACTTAAGGGACTTCCATAGGTGGTCCAGTGGCTAAGACTCCACGCTCCCAATGCAGCGGGCCCGGGTTCAATCCCTGGTCAGGGAACTATATCCCACATGCTGCAGCTAAGAGTTCACATGATGCAACTAAAAGATCCCACATGCTGCAACTAAAGATCCTGCATGAGGCAGTGAAGATCCTGTGTGCCGCAACTAAGACCCGATGCAGCCAAATAAATAAATATTTTTTTTAAAAAAGGCAACTTAAAAGTTGGATTACTGCTACTTCCCTAGGGGCACAGTGGTTAAGAATCCACCTGCCAGTGCCAGGGACACAGGTTCGATCCCTGGTCCAGGAAGATCCCACATGCCACAGAGCAGCTAAGCCCGTGCGCCACAACTGCTGAAGCCCGCGTGCCTAGAGCCCGTGCTCTGCAAAAAGAGAAGCCACTGTAGTGAAAAGCCTGCGCACCACAATGAAGAGTAGCCTCCAGCTCGCCACAACTAGAGAAAGCCTGCATGCAGCAATGAAAACCCAGTGCAGCCAAAAAAAAGAAAAAAAAAAGTTGGATTACGAAAGGTTATAAAAATAATAGTAATTGATTACTGTGTAAATCTGCTTAGTGCGTTTGGGGTTATAATTAAAGGTTTTCCAGATCTCTTGTTTGCTATTTGAGCCTTCTTAACTACTTCTGTTGCTTTGATACTTTATGTATTTTGTCTTTATGACAACTAGGACTAATATGCATACATACTTTAAAGAATTCCTCCTGGTTGTTTATGACAATGAAGATTGATTTGTGAACTGAATCATTCAAATTCTTTGACTGTTAAAATATATCACTTTAGTGTTGCTTATAAGTAATTATTACTTGTAGGAAATTGAGTAAATATCTTGACAGTTAACAACAGGAGAAAGGAAATCTGCTAAAAGAGAGAATTCATGAGGTTTTTTAAACTTTGAAAATATTCTCCAATATTTTGACACTATTTATTTAAATTTCACAGTTAGCAGTGGTCTAAATGAATTCAGAAACTGAGTGCTGCTGCCAGTTCAAAAGAGACCATTTTTGAAAGAAATTACTTCAGAAACTTTTAAGTTTTCTTGCCAAAATGACAATGCAAGCTTATCTTGTCAGCTTTTTGATTTGGGGAATTTATGTTTAATAACTTTGTATTTTTCTGAGTACTCTTGTGACACAGAGAGAATGGAATCCCATTGAGAGACTAAATTTTGCATGTACCACGTTCTCTAAAGAGCTACAGCCCAGGTATATCTGGAGCTGCAAATCCCCTTCAGGTTCTTCTATGATCCTTTTACAACCAGAAGCCAATTATCCCCCATGATTGTACTCTGTATATTCTGTGCTATTGTTCTCTTTTACAGCTATGACCATGAGTTAGTGTTTGGTGTCTCCATGAAGAACATGAATAAAGCTGAGAGGCTGACTTTTGGTGATTCACTTATGACCCACGCCATGACCTTCACTGCTGTCTCAGAAAAGGTATGACCCTCAGCGTGCCCACTCCAGTGTTTGCATAGATGGATCTGCACACGCTCCTGCAGACCGTTTATTCCAGCAGAGCTTCTTCATAGTGTGTATGATTTCTGTTAAAAGTTAGCAAGACATTGTACCTGCCTCACTTGGGGTTTGGCTGGATGCTCAGAAGTAATAAAAATAGAAACTCTCCATGAGGAGCAGAATTTGTGTCAGCAGGGAGTAAGGAAGTAACTGCTCTTCTGTAACTTTGGAAATTCTTGGTGTGAAAAGAGGTCAGCAAGGGAACTTGGGAGAGGATGACTTCAGTTTAATAAGGAATTAAAATGTACCCTGAAAGTGTTCATATCTTGATGACTTATGTTCAGACTCACCTTCCTTTCATTTGTCATTTAGATTCTTCTGCAGTAAAATGTCAATAACAGTAATTTGTAGACTCCATGCCCATTACTGGATTTATGCAGAGCTTCAGGAAATGGGATGTAAAAAGTATGTTGAATTTCCTATGAAATACTCTGACTAGTAATATCACTGTTTCTAAGACACAGTGTTGGAAACAACAACTGCAGTTTTATTTCACAAATAAGCCTTCCCATTTCTAGGCTGTAGAATAGATATTTACTCCTGTGCTCAGGGATCATAAAGAAGAGAAGACTTCAAAATACTTTAGTTCTTTACCACTGCAAGCAGAAGTGTTCTTTTCCTAGCCTAATTGGAAAGGAAGTCACAGAATAACTACCTTGACCTTAGAAGCAAAATATTAGAAGGAACTTCTCATAAAATACTGTAAATAATGAAATAAAATTCTATAGTAAATAAACTAGAATAAAATACTACTAAAATACTTAGACTAAAATATTATTAATATTAAGTTGTTCATATTTATGTTTAGACCTCCTATATTGTAAAATTCAGTGGATTTATAACTAAAGCTCCTTAAAGTTAAACTTTTAAACTATTCAGAGGATTATTAAAACGGAAAACAAACTAAAAACCTTGTAATTTCCAAGAGAGTTTTGGGTTTTATCATTTCCCATCTCTATTATAGAGTATTCCTGTTTTTCAGAAATAAAAATCGTACATACTTCATGTCATTTTCTCTGGAACTTCCATTCTTTCATTGGCATGGTTTATTAATATCCTTTTTTTCCCCCTCTGGGAAACGGAGCTACATTACCTGTAAATATTATAAAGCAGAATCGTTACTATCATAACTGGAATTTTATATTGAGATTTTTCTCTTCCTTCTACTTTGAGTTTTTGACCACTGCAAAACTAGTTTGCACTGCATTTGAATGATAATGCAGAGATAAATGCTAGTAAGTATTCTGGGATAGTCTTTCTTGTTTCGGGTTTCTTGGAATCCCTCTGAGGGAGGTCCAAATATTATTCTATATTTATAGATGACATGGCTTGATCTAGGTCATGCAGGAATTCATTGGCAAAGGAAAGAAGAAACATTTTCAAACTTACTATAATAAATGACTTTAGGTGATATAGATTCTAACAGTTATATTTAAAAGGAAAGTAAAGATGGACTATAATGCATGGAGTAGAAAACCAAAACATTTAATAAGCTAGCCCCAGAATGTATAGTTTATTGATGTGGTTTTAAAGGTACCTGGGGCTAAGATTAAGGGGTAGGTAGTACAGATAAGGGTGTTTGAAACTTGTGGGTTTGATTGTTGACTATTTCTGAGACTGAAAATTACTGAGATTCAAGAAAACTATCAGGAGTAAAATCAAATCCCATGGAGATGAGACTCATGCAGTTTTATGCAGGTGGGAGTTGACAGATGAAATCATTAGGAGATAATTCAGGAGCCAGCTCTCTTCTCATGCTACCAAGATTTAAGTTGTTTTGATATCAGCTAATGCCCTGGGTAAACATGAGAGAGAACAGTCTTTTCCCAAGTGCAGCCTTCTTATCCCTTTCTGTGTCACTGTAATAAAGACTATAAATGAATGTTATGATGAGTATCGTTGTCCCTTTAAGAAGATGAAAATTGAGCTTATTTTATTAATGAAGATAGAAGGAGAACGGAACTGCCTGGGTTTTGTTTTATGAAAATAGTGTTTGGTTTGCCATTCAACCTCTATTGTATTAAATTTAATATTTGTGTAACTGAATCAATAAAAGAACACATAGGAGAGTGTCATTACTTGGTTCCCCTAAGAAAGAAAAGTAGGCTGTATTGATGAGAATGTGTTTGTTTTCTTTTTTAAACTCTTGACTAGGTCTTAGAATCATTTCTAAAATAAATACAGTGGGATACCTCTGCAAAGAATGCTGATTAATTAAAAGCAAGAGTCTCTGGCTTCAGATGGTGTTCACTGCTTTCAGTAATTTAATATTTTGTTTTTCTTAGCCAAGAGGCATTTTAATGTGCTTATTTTCTGTATACAATAGAATGTAAAGAAGAAAATAGTATTTATCGCTTTGCTGGGTTTATTGCATTTTCACCTCAAGAGATTCAAACTCCACTTCTATTAGAGTATCCCTTTGGTTACAGTGGAAGATATACGGCCCTGGTCATGTATATCATTGCTGTATAGAGAAGGCTCTTTCTTCTGAGGGGCTGAATAAGAGCTAAAATTACATGACATCTCATCAGGACGGATCTAGTTTCAGATGACACATTGTCATCCACTCTTTTGCAGGATGATCAGGAGGGTGCTTTCGTGAAATGGAGAGTGGAAAATTCGTGGGGTGAAGACCATGGCCACAAAGGTAAGCTTAATCTGGTAATACTAACTCAGAGTGACTAGGTATGCTCTACTCTCTGCCTCCTAATGTGAAGAAAAAGCTGCCCTAGTGTGGATCATTTTTATTTTTCAGTAATTGGTCCCATTAGCTAGATTATTAGCTAGACTATTCTGGAGAAAAATCTGAGGATCTAGTTTGTCCCCAGGATCCCTACGACTAGCATGGTAGGCCTGAACTCCTGGTTGGCTCTGAGATCATTATGTGCTGGCATTTGTTCCAAACCGCGCTGACCCTAGTAGACCTTTGTACCAGAATCACTTGGCCAGTAAGAAGTTTGAGTGCCCTTTGCCAGGACCCTTGCTGTATGGAGTTTGGTGCATTTTCATTTACTGCACTAACTCGAGAATATCAGAAGCTTTCTAGTGGGAGAATGGGATTGGCAAGAAACTTTAGGCATGTATTGGAGACTCATGAGAAGCTGTGAAGTCTAAAGAGGGAAAGAATGCCGTGGTTACCATTTAGACGGTTTTCTTCTGACAATCAAAATGCAGGCAGAAGTCTTAAGTAAATTATAGTAATTAGGCTTAAAGAAAAACCACAGGTAATATATGAACTGTAGAAAAATAAAAACTACAGATAAGCCAAAAGAGGGGGAAAAAATCTCTAATAATCCTGCTACCCAGTGATCACCATTGATTAACTGTTTAGGGTATATTCTTGCAAATCTTAGAGACCATATTTCTTAAGACTGTTTTTCATAATTAGATTTAGTAGATAAAAGCCTTTTAAGGTGTTGTTATGCTTTAATTTTTAGAGTTTCAAGCCAAAAAGTGGCAACTACCAGAGAATATTACGCATGTCAGCATGTATTTGCTTGTGTGTTATGTGCTGGTCACATCTTGTACTAGCTGTTTCCCAGAGTCCATATTTCTTACTTTTAGCCAGTGGATTGTGGCTAGGAAGGACACATTAACCACAGCTCTCTAGACTAGTTAGAAGACTGGAAGGAAATAGGTAGGGAATCCAGTGAGATTACCCAGATACTTGGAATCAGACTTCAGCTATCTCACCCAAGCAGCAATCAGCCAGAAATTTTCTTTAAAAAAAGTAAAACAAAATGAAAGAAAACAAAGAAAAACAAAACAGCGATCTCAGCAACTCTTTACCTGTTGCTTCCCTCTTTGTTTAAGTGATTTTCCAGCTAAGTTCTTTAGAGCGCTAAGATTTCCACGGGTAAAAGGTGGAGGTTTGGAAGTGAGCAGATGGGGCTTCAGTCGTTTATATTTGAAAACTACTGTCTTAGAAGAGCCTTGACAAGACTTGAGTATGCTGCGATTGAGTGGCACAGGCTAGTAGGTGATGGCCAACACCTAGAGGCCATTTAATCTGTCATTCCAAGTCTTTTCATCTCCCCGTGAAATGCTCATTGGTGGATTTTGGCTAACTATCCCTGGGATCTGCTGTGAAACTCAGCAGCTCAGTGATTATATGTAAACGAATATCAGCGCTGTTGGTGCGTATCTGTTCACCATCAGGTAGTTGCATGTCCCCCATCTGTGATTTCTGTTATTGTTCTGTGATTATGGGGCACTTGCTAAATTAACTATTATGAATTAAAGTGCAACGTATTTTTTAATTAGTGATTTCTTATAAGATAAATTCATTTTAAGACACAAAAACATTGGGATCAGGTAGAGGTGGGTATAAGGAAACTAGCAAAAGGATTAAAGACAAACAACTCAGAATTCAGTTATATCTGTTAAATTGATGATGGTTAAGAAGTGGATGCAAAGGAAAAGCTTGTCTTGAATTGGAAGGATTTGGTATTTGTAACATTTTAAAACATAAGCTATTGTTTCAGATGAAACTCTGTAGCTTCTGTTTCATTTTTGGTCTTATTTGGTCCCTGTAAATGGTTTGTTATTATAAAGATTAATGTCTAGGAAAAGGACTAAAGTTATGGTTTGTTTAGACCAGCCTGGAACTGTTGGCTTGTTTCTGAGATATTTTTCTATCCATAACAGTCACTGAGTTTGTAGATAGTAGTGATACCCATTTAAGAGAGGATAAACACTTGTAAAGTCAAGCAAAAGCTCTGTGTCCTGTGTAGTGTGAGTTATTGTCTTTATTACTTTGAACCTAAATACCTACTCTTAAAGAGGATTCTAGGCCACTTTGCTAATTTGTTTTTTTTTCCATTCAACTGTACCTCTTTACTCCTAACTCAATGAAAGTTTTGCTTCTGCTGACTTACTCATTCTATTATTATGTTGAGAGAGCTGGGGTCTTTTTTTTTTTTAAGTTCAAAGGTTATAGCTTATTGCACTATAAAACATTAACCAGGTTTGCTTCCAACCCAGAAGTCTAACATTTAATTATTTACATAATTATACGAATTTTATAATTTATATTATAAAGCACACATAATTATATCACACACACACATTTTCAAATGCCCTTTGGGTCTTTGAACTGATTGTGTTATCTTACTGGTTCACTCTTGTAGTGAGTTGAATAAAAATCTTTAACACGTGTTCATTTTACATTTGCATTATATCACCATTTTACTTCTTAAAATTTACTTGAATGACAATGGTACTCCCTTCTTAGTTTTTTTTGTTTTTTACCATCTTTATTGGAGTATAATTGCTTTACAGTGGTGTGTTAGTTTCTGCTTTATAACAAAGTGAATCAGCTATACATATACATATATCCCCATATCTCCTCCCTCTTGTGTCTCCTTCCCCCCCCCCCTCCCTATCCCACCCCTCTAGGTGGTCACAAAGCCCTGAGCTGATCTCCCTGTGCTATGCGGCTGCTTCCCACTAGCTATCTATTTTACATTTGGTAGTGTATATATGTCCATGCCACTCTCTTACTTCGTCCCAAGAGCTGGGGTCTTGATCCCTGTGGTCTGCCTGTAATCCTTCCTAGTGAAACCTGTCTAGTTAAGACTAACTTTTTTGTTGTTCTCGAATAACTGAAATGCCTGAGATTATACAGAGTAAAGCATTGCAGTAGAGAACCAAAAGATAAATTGAACTGAGTGGAGGTAACGAATAGTTCATTCAAAGCCAAAATAAATTATTCTCATGTGTTTCTTGGTAATGTTCTTTCTGACTTAACAGGAAGGAAGGAAAGAAAACATGATCTAATTTAATTGGCACACTTGGCCTGACCTTAGGAGAATACGTAGTATGTTATTATGCTGGCAATGTGTGTTTACCCCAGCAGGGCCCTCCCGTCTGTCATCCTGGTGGGCATTGGCTGCCATGTCTGAGACAGAACCTCTTTGGTGCTCTTTCAGGAGACAGGACAACCTTAAACAGCATTGCTAGGATTTTGTTTCTGTAGATAACATTGTTAACAGTTTGTTACTGTTCTCTATGGGGTTTCTGCTTGTTAAGATTGATGGTTTCTCAAAAAGCAATGTTGATAATACTACAAGCTGGAGGTGAACAGAGCAGAGATACCTGGGCAGGCTGCCTTTTCCCTCTGCCCAGTTCTGGCTTTGGTCTTTCCCATTGGTCATGAGACTAATAATTAAATCAGGTAACCTGACTGTTTCCCAAAGGGGACAAATATTACCTCTGACCACTAGACACATCATAAAGGAAGAAATTAATCCTTATCTTATTAAAGCCATTGGGTTAGTTCGTATTGGTGAAATATTCTAGTATTCTTAGTCAGATGGACTGAAAATGGGATGCATATCTAAGATGGTGTACAACAAACATGGCTTTCTTTTCTCCCCTCCTTCTTGAAGTGCTTGACTGTGTTGATGGATATTAGAAATGGATTTCATAGTTGAATGAGGGAACAGACCTTGGGACTTGTTACACTGTCTTTCATTTTGAAAAGTTGATAGGCTTGTTAGAGTCAAGTAGTTTGTAAAATGTTTAAAAATTTTTAATAGGGGTGATAACCTTTGGTGCTTCTTACTCTTAGTCAGAAATTCATCTGAGAAGAGCATAATCTTTAAGCCAAAGTGACCTACAGGTCATCTCACTAAAAAGTGGAAGAGCCAGAATTATAATTCAGTCTGACATTAGAGCCTGTTTTCTTAACCACTAAACTGTGCTTCCTCCAAGCTTCTCTGTTCTAGTAACGTCTAGTCTACTCATGGACATACCCGATCAATTTATGATCTTGGTGACCAGAAACTAGTGGCTACGGGGACATAAAACTTGTATAAAGTATCTGGAGACGAGTAAATGTCTGCTGTCAGGAGAAAGGGCTCTTAGAGCACTGTTTATGTCTGGGAATCTGAACAAGGAGGGGAGGATGGAGCATCTCGTGAGTGGTTTGTGTCCAGAGTTAACACATCGTGAGTTGGGCAAGTGAAAAACTGTATGTAACCACCAAAACTTTCCCAGGATTATTTTGTCCATGCTGCTTTATAACATGGTTCTTTGTTTTTGTTTCTGTTTTTTTTTTTTAACTTTTTATCATGGACAATTTCAGGCATATATAAACAGAATGGTATTAAGAAGTCCCCATGTGCCCATAACCCAGCTTCAATAGTTATCCACATTCTGCCATGCATATAACAAAAGTGTTGATACTCAATAAATTAAATTCTTGGATGGTCTCCCTAATGAACCAGTCTTATTATGGAACTTCTTTTTATGATTGATTCACTTAGTCATGGGATGATATTCCAGTTCTAAAGTCTGATACATTAGAGCTCTGAAGGTAGAATTGTCATAACATAGTTCTTAATGCTTATAGTCTAGTTTCTTAATATGCTGAATAATACAACTTTTTAGTAAGGTTAGGAGGAATATTATTTTCTAACTCTGCAATGGTCATTGAAGGAAAATCTTTATCTTTTAAAAATTAGTTTCTCTACATTTTCATTTTGAACCAAGGTTAGTTTTCATTTTTCAAATTGCTTTTGTGCCTTTCAGCTTCAACTTTGAAGTTGTTTTTAACTCACATTCTTCATCTTTGCTTACAAATAAGCCTTTCTGTTCCTGATTTCATTTTAGTAAAATTTCCAGACTTCCTCATAAAAGGGAGTCTCTTGATGATTTCAGTTAAAGAGGCTTTGGCATGTTAGAGATTAATCTGGAAAGAAACTTATGTGGCTGATTCACATTACATCTGGACTTCTGCTGCTTTCTAAAAACCAAAAGTATGGCCTTTAACTTGCCTCACCATGTGATTTTGGGAACAGTATGTCCAAAGCTAGGCCCAAAATTCATCATATCCTTCATATAACGTTATATGGTGGAACCAAGAGAGACAGTTACTACTTTCTTTTTTTTTTTTTTTTCTTTTTTTTTTTTTG
>NW_006779100.1:4206948-4215648 GCF_000442215.2 Lipotes vexillifer | reverse complement strand
TTTTTTTTTTTTTTTTTTTTTTTCTTTTTTTTTTTTTGCGGTACGTGGGCCTCTCACTGCTGCGGCCTCCCCCGCTGCGGAGCACAGTCTCCGGACGCGCAGGCTCAGCGGCCATGGCTCACGGGCCCAGCCGCTCCACGGTATGTGGGATCCTCCCGGACTGGGGCACGAACCCGTGTCCCCTGCATCGGCAGGCGGACTCTCAACCACTGCGCCACCAGGGAAGCCCACTACTTTCTTCATTATAGATCCTGGGCAGTCATTTGTCTCCTTATGGTTTCACATTTCTCTATCAGTAACATGGATAATGACTATTTCCTTATGAGGCCCTATAGTTTATATATAGCCATCAAACTGTATACTGTTATATAACTCTAAAAAGTTCAATGAATATTCCATATTTCTGTCAGAGGTACTCAGGACATAGAGTTCATAACATCTTGCTTCATAAGAATTCAACATTTGCTAATGTATTTGTATTTTTTTCCCTCACAGCATCATGTAGAGTAACTCAGGATATGAACACCCATGTTTGATGTGAAAAAATGAAAACATGCTGAGAGGTTTTGACTTGTTCAGGTTGCACAGTGTCAGAGAGAGGATTGGAATTCAGATTTCTTAATGTGACACAGGCAGCTTCCCTAAAAATGTATATTACCTATGAAAGATAACCAGTTATTTGCAGATCAGTTTGAGATCTAGTGGATTTCTAGCACAGATAATATAATTATAGACAATATTGAGCTGGACTTGCAGAAATAAGAGAAAATTATATGAGGTAAAAGTGGATGCTTCTGATTTCCTGTAAAAGAGCAAGATACAAATTTGTTTTGTCACCTCAGGGTTTTCATGTCTCTCCAGGCTTGGGAAAAGCGCTGCTACTATCAGATTCGGGTATCTGAGTTCTTTCAGAGGGACTCCTCATCCTCCATCTCCATTCACCAACGAACCTGCATGACTCAAGCTAAAAAATAGTTCATGTGAGTGGAACAGAGGAAGATTGACCGTTGCTTCCTTATCAAAGTGTGTGACTAGCAGAGGGCTACCATTTGTGAGAGGGGGACAAACTATGGAACAGAGGCTCCTCCTAACTTGCAAGCAGGCATTGGTTTCAGGGAGAAATCTCTTCACATTTAATACAGATTTGTGTGTGTGTATTTGCTTTCTCCTATAGAGAGGATCTGTCATTTTCACCAGATTGTCTCCCAGGTGTGTTTGTATTGCTTTGAGGAGGATAGCGGTTAAGCACAGAACCTGGCACCAGATGCCTGGGAACACATCCTGGCAGTCCCTCCTATTGGCTATGTAGCCTTGGTCATGGTATTTAACCTTTATAAGCCTTAGTTTTCTGATCTGTAAAATAGGGTTAATAATTGTACCTACCTCATAGGGTTGTTGTGAGAACTGTGCCAGGCATATAAGAAGTGCATGAAAACATTAGCTATTGTTGTTACTGTTGTTAATGTTATCTGTAGACAGGTGAGAGCAGGAGAGCAAGAACATAAGGCTCCTTAATCCTTCCCTCTGTGAGAGGGCTGTCTTAACTTGCCCATGGTTCTAGCGTCAGGTCTCTCAGAATTTAAGACCCTCGTGTGACCACTGGACTACATACCAGTTTACTGGATGGATGACTCGTCATGTGGGCTTAGTTGCATGAAAGAGAGTAGTGGAGGCGAATAAACCTAGTGCCCAGGAAAACCCATTAGCAATAGCATCACCTCACATTTATTGATGGGATGCAGGGAACCGTGCACAGACCATGGTGGAACGTATGTCTCTGACCCTCAGAGGAATTTATACTTATTCACCTGGGACATGGAAGGGGATTTGAAGAGGGCTGTGATAGGACAAAAGTGGCATTCATGGTGTGCTCCTCAGACTGTAAGATACAGGATAAGTAGACCAAGGAAAGCAAGAGAAGGGATGATTTCTCCAAGAAGGCAGATGACAACAAAAGAGGAGGAACCGGGTAGAGCCCCCTAGTGGGGAGACAATAGAAAGACATTGAAGCTGAGGTTATTGAAATGGGTGAGGGGTTAGGGAGAAGTCATGGAACTGGTGATGTCAGGGAGAACTTGGTGGTAAATAGTGCTGCAGGGCTTCCCTGGTGGCGCAGTGGTTGAGTCCCCCTGCCGGTGCAGGGGACACGGGTTTGTGCCCTGGTCTGGGAAGGTCACACATGCCGCGGAGCGGCTGGGCCCGTGAGCCATGGCCGCTGAGCCTGTGCGTCCGGAGCCTGTGCTCCGCAACGGGAGAGGCCACAACGGTGAGAGGCCTGCGTAATGCCAAAAAAAAAAAAAAAAAAAAAATAGTGCTGCAGCAGGGCAGCCAGAAAATGAGTCAGTGGGAGAGGCTTTGGGATTGGACTTTAAGGCAGGTTTTGGAAACTTTAGGAGGGGTGAGGGTAGAAGCCCAACTGTGCTATTAATGCCACATCAGGAACATTTTGTACTTGATTCTTTCAAATGCTAGTACAGGGAGTGGGAGGCCAGGAATTGAGCTGGGGCCATCGAGGCTGTAAATCTTGTTCCGTATGGTGTTTGCAATTTATTATAAGAGCAATTTATTATAAAAACAAGTTGCTTTTATAATTATAAGTGCAAAATAATAAAGGGGGTAAACTACAAGAGAGATGGTGAGTGATTGGAACAGGGAAGGCTCCTTAGTGATTCTTCAAAGGTGAGCAGAATTTTAGGAAAGATGTTAGGGTTGTGGCTCTTTTGGGAAGCGAAGTGGAAGGCCAAGGAAAGGGGAGCTGAGAAGCGTTGCTCTTGACCTGTGGAGCATGCTTCAGGCCAGTCCGAGGCCTGGGGCCAAGAAATAATGTGGCCTGCCATCAATGGAGCTTTTGAGGAATGATCAGAAAGCAGGCTTTGCCTGAAACAAATAGGAGTAATGATGTTTGGGGTTAGAGAGAAGTCATTGAGTTTTGGTGAGGAAACAGACCCTTGGATGACACCTAAAGTTGTGTTTTCTCCTCCTGTCCAACATCAGAGACCCTGGCAGGATTTTGTGTGATCTCGGACTTGCCTGGATCATGCCCACAGTCCAGGGAAACAAAAAATCAGACTGGTTGGTGTGCTGCCTTCTCTCCTCAGCCCAGAGGTGGACAGGCTTCTTCTGGACTCCTTAGCAGAGGGCACTTCCTCAGGAAGTTTGCACTTCTGCAGACTGAACTTTGTTGTGGTTTGATGGTTTAAAAAAATGGAACCCACAAACCAAAACAACCCTCTTTCCCAACCACATTTTCCACTCTGCCTTCTTACCAGGGAAACAATCTTCTGTAGCCTTTGTTTCTGAAAGAGGCTACAGGTAATATCCAGCTGTAAGAGTATCCCTTCTCATCAGCAAACAGTTCAGGAACCTGAACTACAGACCAGACGTTTGTGTTTTACTCTGGAGGAAAAAGAAGCTTCTCCTCAGATCAGTGTCCAGATATCTGTCTCATAAGTAGTGGGTTTGTTTCTTTTTGAAAAACGTCCAGCCCATCCTGTTCTCCAGCCTTCTAAATAAATGCACTTAGAACACATGACATCTCTTTGATTTAAAGATACAAAATACCTCATAAATGGACCCTGCAAAACCTGGGCTCATTGGCTCTTGATGTGGGGTGTGTGAGCACATGGGACCTGGTTCCAGACAGTGCCTAGATGAGGAGCTAGATTAAGCAGTTATCTGTTGGCCAAAGTCATAACTACCTGCCACTCTCTTTGCCCCTCTGAGTGCGGAAGCTGAGCCCCATGGAAAAGACCGAATTTGAAGTTAAGACCTGGATTTGAGTTTGGGCTCTACTTACTTACTGGCTATGTGACTTTAAACAGCTCATACCAACCCCGCCTGCCTCGTAGTGTTGCTGTGAGGATTAAAATCAAAACAAGGATAGTGGATGTAAAATTGCATTTTTTTTTTTTTTCCGGTACGTGGGCCTCTCACTGTTGTGGCCTCTCCCGTTGCGGAGCACAGGCTCCGGACGCGCAGACCATGGCTCACGGGCCCAGCCGCTCTGCGTCATGTGGGATCTTCCCGGACCGGGGCACGAACCCGTGTCCCCTGCATTGGCAGGCGGACTCTCAACCACTGTGCCACCAGAGAAGCCCTAAAATTGCATTTTGAAGTCTAAGCTCCCTACAGATCCCTGTGTGTGTTTTGTTTATTTTGCTTTCTAAGGTATAATTCTTTTAATAAATAATAAAATTACATTGTTCCAAAATCAAAATACAAAAAAGTATACAAAGGGGAATCTTGTTTCCATCTCTGTCACTCTCTACTCCTTTCACCTCCCCTTCTTTCAGTTTCCCATTTCTGTTCATTTCTGTTGTATCCTTCCAGTGTGTTTTAGTGCAGCAAAGGTAGCATACCTTATGCCCCACTCTGCATCTTGCTCTCACTTCACTTAACAGCATGCCTTTGGGGCCTGTCACTACGTTTTCACATCAGCACAGCTTCATTATCTTCCATTGTCTGGATGTATCATACTTTATTTAGCCAGTTCCCTTACTAATGGAACTTGGGTCATATCCAGGCTTTTACTATTACAAACTATATTGCAGTGAGTTAATATCATACAATGATTAGAACAGTGCCTGACAATAGTAAGAGCTGAATAAATATTAACTATTATTGTGCCTAAATAAACATGTATTGTCTGCATGTAAGTACTGTTTTGTCTGTAAGATGAAGTTCCAGAAATGGCATTGCTTAGTGAAGAGGGTAAATGCATTTGAATTTTTTCTAGGTTGCCAAATTCCATTCCATAGGGATTGTGTCTTTTTGTACATTTGCAGCATACTCTTGTACAAATGTAAGGCATGCTTTCTTTACACAGTGGGTAACCAACAGAAGTGGTTGACAGATTGTCTCTTCTTAATTACCTGTTGAAATTGTGTATGTTCATAGCTGGGGACTAGACTGTGCTGAGGCCTTACTGAGTGGTGGATTTTTCACTGAGATTGTGTTTCTTATGTTTTCTTACCACTAACCCTACTTTTCTCTCTTATTTATTTTTTTAATATAGTAGCAGGAAAATGTTTTTAAGCATAACAAAAAAGCTAGAAGTCATAAAGGAAAAGATTGATAAATTTGACTTCATAAAATATAAAAAATTTTAGTATACTAGAAAAATACATCAACTAAATTAGAAGGCAAATTGCATAATAGTAAAAAAAGTTTGCAACATTATAATATATTAATATAGAGAGCACTATTACTGATCACTGTGAAAATGACAAACACACCAGTTAAAATTAGGCAGAGGTCCGAAACAGACTCTTTATAAAAGAAAACTGTAAATAGCAAGCACACACAGACAAAAGTTCAAATTGAACCCAAAAAGAAAGTTGTAATTATATATACCAAGTATTGATGAGGATATAAAGAAATTAAATAGATAATTAAGGATGTACACAAAGGTTTAGTTACAAAAATGTTAATAGCAGTGTTGTTTCTAAGCCTAAAAAAACAATCCAGATTCCAGCAGTAAGGGATTGATTAAATACATTTTGGTTTTATTCATACAAATTCAGCTTAAAAATTAAGATGTAGATAGATGTATTTTTTTATCAATGTGAAAAGAGCAATATTGGAAAACAGCATGTGTGGCACTCTAATAATAGAGCACGTATGATGTCTCATTTTTATTAAATGTACAGAATCTAAATGTACAGAGAGTATATGTAGAAACTTTTATCAGAGGATGATAAATCTGAATAGGGCTTATCCCAAGGTGGTGGGACTGTAGGCAGTTTTAAAATTTATATTCATCTTCTTACCATCCACCTCTTCCTTCTTTTTCTCATCTTCCTCCTCCTCCTGTGTTTCCAGAATTTTTTATAATGGGCATTAATTATTTGGGTAATCTTTAAGGAATCAAAAAGCAATATAACATTTCAGAATTTTGAGGGGAAAATCACCTACCCAGTGATATAAAATTATCATTTTGCTTTTTTTTTTTTTTTCATGTTTTCTCCCCCTGTGTATCTGGATTTTTAACATAGTTATATAGGATATGCCATTTTTATATACTTGTTTTTATATCCATGTTTTATATCCATGTTGCTATGTAGTCTTTGCAGCTTCATCTTAAATGACTGATTAATGTTGGGTGAAGTGGTTTCTCACTATTTATTAGGAAGTTTGAAATACGAGACAAGTGTCAGTAAAGCCTTTGCTTTCCTTTCTGGGAGCCTTTCTTCAGCCTTGAATTATCTGCATCAGGTGAAAGATTGGCAGTGACTTAATGAGGCTTTAGTCGTCTGGCTTCCTTAGGTCTGCGCTGCCAGACAGATCCATCACAGCAGAGCTGATAACTTGATTTTGTCATACCTTTTTTTAAAATAGCAAAAAAAAAATATATATATATATATATATATATTTTTTTTTTAACCACAAATAGTTTGTTAATGAGGTGAAATATTTCACAGAACAAAGCAAAAATATATCTAATTCATAAATGATAATATATTTATCACTTTAATTTAGTCTGAGAGGTTTAAAATTTAGATCTTAAGCAGGATTTCAGAAAACTGTTTTCTTAGGGTAAAGTTCTTCTTTCCCTTAAACGAGCCCATTCGAAACTCTTCTGTTTCTGAGTGAATTCGGCCTAACCAGCCTAGAGCTGTATCCACAGACACTTTTTCCCCTTACAGACCGATACTGCCCTTTCTCTTAACAAATACAGAAACATTGCCAGTGTCTTTGAGGGCCTGTTCACTTATTTTATTTCTTCCTCATAGCATGTAAACAAGACATTAAAGTTTAAACAAAATTTAATTTAGTTCCTAAAGCTGACTTTCTTTATCCATTTATCTGTTTCCCTGAATGCCTTGTTCCCTGAACTTCGGGATCCTTGGAGCAGGTTTTTTGTTTTCCTTTTTTTTTCTTTTTTCCTTTTTCCTTTGGGGAACACCAGTTTCTAATGGCCAGAGTACATAAGGGCTAGAAGCTGAAACTTTCCTCAAATCGAAATGGCCTCTTTCATCCTGCCTGAGTGGGTACCTTACTGCTCCTCTGCACAGCCGTCACTTGGGTTTTAGACACACTGATCCTAATCTTCTCAGTCAAACTCCAAGATACGCAGTATCCACAGTTACAGCAGCCACAAGTTCATTACCTACCCAGGGCGCAGTTACTTGGCAGCACCTAGACTGTAAGGTTTCTGTGGGCCCCCAAAGAACTCATATCCTGAAGAGAGAGACTAATCAAGGCAGGCCTTCTTGGCAGGGACACTGAAAGGGTGGATTACAATTGATAGGAGTTTTAATTTGTAAGGACTTACTCTTATCTCCTGCTTTTGGAACAAGATGCTGCAGATGTACTTATTGTCCATTTTCTCTGGGCATTCTTTGAAGACTCATTTGATTGTGTGATGATAGTATTGTCATAAGGATACAGAATTTTATTACGTGAATCTGCCTCTATGCTTCACCTGCCTCACTGCCCCGAGCTCCTCTAAGGATTTATTCAGCATGCATTAGGGTGAGGGGAAGGATGCCTAACGTCTCAAATGGTGTAGCGTTTGGTAGCCTGGTCTCCTGCCCACGAGAACTCTTAGACAAGGCAGATGCTGACTTTCTCAGGAAGCACTTACTTACATTTCTTGCAGCAAGAAATGGTACTGGTTGGCCCTTCAGCTGACCAAGCTTTGGCTGCTAGAACTTAGTGGCAGTAATGTAGGTGATGGTGGGGCCAGGGACTTTGGGATGGCGCACGGGCTACAGCGTTTATCTGTGTTCTTCTTCCCTGAGTCTCCTGTTGAGAAAGGAACACTGGATCGTGGGGGAGTGAGAGCCCTTGCACACTTTCCCGGACATTTTCTGGTGAGGGTAAACGTGCGGTGCCACATCAGGATGAGCTGTCTTTGACTGCTGTCGCAGGAGTAGAATTGGGCATAGATGAGCTCCCCCAAAGCAGTTGCGTTTTCAAGTTAAATAATGTCCTCTGTCACACCATTTAGCTTATAAAATTAGACTTAACCGTCACGATGCCTTTTAATTATTTAAGTCAGTCTTGCTTTTAGAGCAGCAGTTCTCAGAGTGTGGTGTGAGGACCCCTGCCGGGTCCCTGGGACCCTTTTAGGGCATCTACAAGGTCTTCCTTCTCAACAACGTATCTGTGTGAGGCCGGATTTGCCTCATCTACTTCATCCAAAGCAACAGATTGCACACAGAAGCAGGTACAAGAATTTAGCTGTCTTCTGAATTGTAACGTAATGCCACTTTCCTGACTAAAATTTATTTTGGTTTGAAAGATATAATTATTTTTCCTAAAAATATATTATTAATATTCACGTTTTTTAATTCTTATTTTTAAATGCACCAATATTTTTAACTTTCTGTTTTAATTTTTACTACGGTAAATATCAGTAAGTATAACCCACATAACCACCTTTTTAGGGTCCTCAGTAGTCTTGATCCTGGGGCCAGGAAGTTTGAGAACCAATGTAGAAGATCACCTTAGGAGAAATACTACCTCCTCTCCCATCCTCTTGGTCCTGTGTAGTGGGAGATGCTATAGCGTAGACCTAGATTTGCACAGACACTTTCAGAGAAAAATTGCTCAAGTGTCTAGTATACAGCAGGTGCCAGATATGATAAGATGATGATGATGATGAAGAGGAAGATTGCTAGTTCCTGTGAGTCCTTGGGTGTGTAGGTCACGCAGTACCCCTGTGTAGGTACACAGTTTTGTCCTCTGTGCTCTTTC
>NW_006779100.1:4195176-4206933 GCF_000442215.2 Lipotes vexillifer | reverse complement strand
CACTCTTTCATCTCTTGCTTCAGTTTTGCTCTTTGTATTAGCAGTGGCTCAGGTGAAGCATTTCCCCCCCTGTTTCAGTTTGCTGGATGTGTGACCCTGAAGAGGAATTTGTGTTGTCCTAGTGGAGCCTGAGTTGCAGAGTCTCCCTGAGGGGAAGAGGCAGGTGTCTAGGATAGGTACCTGATGACGCCACACTTTTTCTCAGCTAAGCTCTCAGCCTGGGGTGTTAGTACAGCTGAGCCCCTCTCCAGTCCTGCCACTGGAGAGATCCACAAATCCCAGGGCCTTTGTGAGGAATGTAGGTCGAGCAACTGTCACGTCGTCCGTCCTGCCTGATCCTCACCACAGATATTTCCTCCTAAGAAAGCAGCGACTCCCCCAGTACCATCTGGAAATAAGTGGCTACCTGGGAATGATGATCAGGCCCCATCGGGATCCCCCTAATGGCTTAGCTGGTTGTTGTAGGAATTTATGGTAGAGAGGAAGGAGAGACAGCAGCCACGGATGCTGAGAAGGTGGGTAGGGTAAGAATCGAACTGGTATGCTTGCCCTTCTCACCCTAGAGATTAACCCCCTATGTGTGTGTGGCTGTATGAACAAGAAACATTTCCACCTACCTTTAGGGTCATTGACCCACCTTCAGCAAGGCAGCCTGGGCAGTGGAATAGCAGGATCTGGTAGCAGCTTTAGGTCCAAGGCCCAGCCCTGAACTTCTGAACCCATGTGACCTGGGTACATCACTTAGTTACTCTGAGCCCCAGTTTCCTAATTGGTAAAAATATAGCCATCCTGTCCTGTCTGCTTCACAGGGTTGCTAATAAGACTTAATCAGATGAAGTGAGATTATAGATGGGAAAGCTGAAAAACATGTACAAATGTTAGTTTTGTAAAAGACTTTCTTATAGTGCCAGTAAGGCTTCTGCTCCTTGCCCCCCACCCTCTGGACTCATGAGGCTTCTGTTCTTTTCTCCAGGTTACCTGTGCATGACAGATGAGTGGTTCTCTGAATATGTCTACGAAGTGGTGGTGGACAGGAAGCACGTCCCTGAAGAGGTGCTAGCTGTACTAGAGCAGGAACCCATTGTCCTGCCAGCCTGGGACCCCATGGGGGCTTTGGCTGAGTGATACTGCCTCCAGCTTTTCCTCCGCCCATGGGACCTGACGTAGCTGCAAAGGACAGATCCAGGGACTGAAGCCAGAGTTACACAGGTGACTGTGTGTTCCCACGGGACACAGTCAGACTCTTGGATTTCTCCTCCAGGAACCTCTTTGGGAAAGTGTGCTTTATAGTGAAACAAAATATTCTCTAAAGAAAAAAAGGGAAAGATCAGGTCGTACTATCTACTCTCCTCATCTCCAACAGCTCAGGATCTCTTAGCATTTTAATCAGATGTAATTGTTTGTCTTAACTCTGTCACACCAGTTCGGGTCAGTGTCTGTTTTACAAGGCAGGAGAGGATGAGCAATTGAGGTGTGTGGAGAGAAAACGGACTTACTGCTCCTTGTTCCTAGAGTAGAGTGGGGGGAGGGTGCCCTAATATTTGAGCTCTCAAAACTGCATGCTGCCTGGCAGTAACACTGTCCCTCCTAGGTGGCAGTCACTGAATTTAGATTTTTCAAGGTAATTTCATGTGCCTCTAATAGCCCAGGATTGGGAGGTTGATCAAAACTGACATGATTCCTTCCTGTTGTTCTGAACCGTGGGGGAGCACAGCTCTACTTGAGTCATGGTTAAGTAGAGGGTTGGAGAAAGTAGGTGAGAGAACAACCAAAACCTTATCATGATCTGAATTATAATCATTAGAGGGAGCTCTCGCCAAGTGGTTTAACTTCTGCCTCTGGGTTTGGGAGTTGGGTGGGCATGAAAAGGGGATATCCATTCTTTCTGACAACTAGATGGTGCTGAGAAGCTTTTGAATAAAACACTTTGCTAAATGAGAGTATGTTGGCTTATTTGATCTAAGAATTGTGTGTTTGTTTAGCTACAAAGGAAAGCAACCAGGTGACTTGTGTTCTTGACAGTGAAAAAACAGCAAGATGGTTCAGGGCTGCCCTGCTTTAGCTTCTCTGTGGGATGTATGATCCTTCCCAGCCTGTGCTGATCTTCACTGGCTTCTGCAGAGGGCTTCCAGGCACCATATTTAGGAGGGCTTGTGCCCCTGCCACTTAACCGTTCTTTCACCAAGATCCAGGGTCTCTACAAGGGTGGGAAGTAAGGCTCTGCTGGGTCCAGCCTTAGAATGGGCTGAAGAGTATGTATTTTACTAAGACTGGGCCTTTCTTTCATTGAAAGCAAATAAATCTAGCACCCTAATCAACATTTCTGTCAGTGCCTGAGTCCCTACCTTTCGGGCTCTCCAAGAACCTTCTCAGTTCTAGCATGGAATATTGTTTGTCATAGCACTTTCCAAGATAACATTAGTTAAAGGCTCAAGTATTAATCAGTGTTTACAATATTCTAATAATCCTGTTCCAAGCAGGATAAATCCATTTCTGGACATATCATGATGAAACCCCAGAACAGATCTTAAAAGCATCCAGGAAGAAAATACAGATTGCCTCCAAAGAAAAGACAGTTAGATTGACAGCTAACTTCTCATCAGCAACTATATATGACAGCAGGCAGTGAAATGTACCTTCAAAGTACAGCTAGAAATTAACCATGAACCTAGAATTCTATACTGAGTGAAACTGTCTTTCAAGAACAAGGGTGGGGAGGGGGGAAACAAAGGTGAAATAAGACATTTTCAGTCAAAAACTGTTGCCCAAGCAGAACAATAGTGATCTAATATAGAAGGTCTGAAATTCAGCAAAAGAATGTAGAATCAAAGTGATAAACACGTGCACCATCTAAACAAGAAGTGACTGTGGGTAGTCTTACAGGGTTCAAAAAAAGGATAAAACCAAAATACATGAAAATAGATAATGAGGGAGATGATTGGAATAACATAAACATACTCTGAAGTCCTCGCGTCACTGAGGAAGATGATAAGTATATTGATTAAAATAAGACAAGATGGGGGGAAGAAAAGAAAACACAGGACAAATACCATGTCCAAATAAGATAGAAATCTAAATGTGTCGATAATTACAGTGTCTATAAATGGGTTAAATGTTTCAGAAAAAAGACAAATTGTCAAATGGGATTTTTAAAAGAAATTCAGCCATAAGTTGATTACAAGAGACATCAGTACCTAGGATAAAAAAGGATAGAAGAGATATATAAGGCAGGTAACTAACCGAAATAAATTTGGTATAGCTATCTTAATAACCAGTAAAATTATGGCCACTCAGACTAATTCTGGGATATGTTTTTCACAGCCTCCCTGGAATTGTACAGCACAGTGGCTCTGGAAATAGGCTTTAAAACAAAAAGCATTCCTAAGGATAGAATCAGTACATAATTATATGCTCACTTGATTCTCCAGAAAAATTGAAGGATTCTAAATTAGTATTCACCTAATAACCTCAAAATATATAAAACAAAAACTGATGGCTACATGGAAAAACAAATAACCCAATATCATAATGGAAGATTTAAACACTTCTCAATTATTGATCAAGCAACCAAAAAAATCAGGTGAAGATTTAAGCATTTAATAAGTTTGATATAATAGACATCTAGTATCCTACCACATCTAACAACTGCTAATTCTTTTTTTTTTTGCGGTACGCGGGCCTCTCACTGTTGTGGCCTCTCCCGTTGCGGACCACAGGCTCTGGACGCACAGGCTCAGCGGCCATGGCTCACGGGCCCAGCCGCTCCATGGCACGTGGGATCTTCCCGGACCGGGTCACGAACCCTTGTCCCCTGGATCGGCAGGCAGACTCTCAACCACTGCGCCACCAGGGAAGCCCTTTTTTTTTTTTTTTTTTTTTTTTTTGCTAATTCTTTGTTTTTACTTTTTTGGCCATGCCACATGGCATGTGGGATCTCTCATTCACCCCCGACCAGGGATTGAACCCATGCCCCCCTGCAGTTGAAGCACAGAGTCTTAACCACTGGACCATGAGAGAAGTCCTTACTAATTCGGTTTTGAGCACATATGGAACTTCTGCAAAAATTGAGCAGATGCTGGGCAATAGAGTCAATCTCAACAAATTTCAATGGATTCTTACCATGCAGACCACACTCAAACCACAATGCAATCAAGTTAGAAACCAAAAATTAAAAGATAACTAATAAAGCTATAAAAACTAAAGAAAAATGGTAACTAATAACTAACTAAAAGGAAATTTAACCTGAACAATAATAAAAATACATATCAAAACGAGATACAGATAAAATAGTACTTAGATTTTATACAGTTAAAAGTTTATTAGAATGTAAGAAAGGCTAAAAATTGAGTTTAGCACCTATTTCAAGAAATCAGAAGTACAAAAAAACCTGAAGAAAGTAGAAGGAAATAGGAAAGATACGTGCAGAAATTAAACATAGGATCAACATTGCCATAAGTGGTTCTTTTTATTTTTTGGCTTTCTTTTTTTCATTTTATTTTTTTATTGAAGTATAGCTGATTTACAATGTTGTGCTGATTTCTGCCATACAGCAAAGTGACTCAGTTATATGTATATATACATTCTTTTTTTTATATTCTTTTCCATTATGGTTTATCGCAGGAGATTGGATATAGTTCCCTATGCTATACAGTAGGACCTTGCTGTTTGTCCATTCTAAATGTAATAGTTTGCATCTACTAACCCCAAACTCCCAGTCCATCCTTTCCCCTCTCCCCTCCCCCTTGTCAACCACAAGTCTGTTCTCTGTGAGTCTGTTTTTGTTCTGTAGATAGGTTCATTTGTGCCATATTTTAGATTCCACATATAAGTGATATCATATGGTATTTGTCTTTCTCTTTCTGACTTATTACACTTAGTATGATAATCTCTAGGTGCATCCATGTTGCTACAAATGGCATTATTTCATTCTTTTTTATGGCTGAGTACTATTCCATTGTATATATATACCATATCTTTTTTATTCATTCATCTGTTGTACATTTAGGTTGTTTCCATGCCTTGGCTATTGTGAATAGTGCTGCTATGAACACAGGAGTGCATGTGATCTTTTTGAATATAGTTTTGTCCGGGTATATGCCCAGGAGTGGGATTGCTGGATCATATGGCAACTCTATGTTTAGTTTTTTGAGGAACCTCCATACTGTTCTCCATAGTGGCTGCACCAACTTACATTCCCACCAACAGTGTAGGAGGGTTCCCTTTTCTCCACACCCTCCCCAGCATTTGTTATTTGTAGACTTTTTAATGATGGCCATTCTGACTGGTGTGAAGTGGTACCTCATTGTAGTTTTGATTTGCATTTCTCTAATAATTAGTGATGTTGAGCACCTTTTCAGGTGCCTAGGGCCATCTGTATGTCTTCTTGAGAGAAATGTCTATTTAGGTCTTCTGACCATTTTTCAATTGGGTTGTTTTGTTGTTGTTGTTGAGTTGTATGAGCTGTTTATATATTTCGGAGATTAAGCCCTTGTCGGTTGCATCATTTGCAAATGTTTTTTCCCATTCTGTGGGTTGTCTTTTCATTTTGTTTATGGTTTCCTTTGCTGTGCAAAAGCTTGTAAGCTTGATTAGGTCCCATTTGTTTATTTTTGTTTTTATTTCTATTGCCTTGGGAGACTGACTTAAAACATTGGTACGATTTATGTCATAGAATGTTTTGCCTATGCTCTCTTCTAGGAGTTTTATGGTGTCATGTCTTATGGTTAAGTCTTTAATCCATTTTGAGTTCATTTTTGTGCATGGTGTGAGGGTGTGTTCTAACGTCATTGATTTACATGCAGCTATCCAACTTTTCCAGCACCACTTGCTGAAGAGACTGTCTTTTTCCCATTTTATATTAGAAGTGGTTCTCTTAAAAAAAAAAAAAAAAAAAAAAGGAATCAGATTAACATATTTGGCAAGACTGATCCCAAAAAAGTATATACACAGACATAAAAGAAATTAAAAGGAGGATACTATTATACTGCAGATATTTGAAAAATAGAAGATACCCTTAATGTTGTCAAAAGTGACAGTAAAGGGATTTTTTTGGAAGACATAAATCCCCAAACCCCGGGAAGAAGGGAAAGAAGAAACAAACTGAAAAGCAGATTGAGACATTGGAAGATTTAGCAGAACTGAAAAAGTTGAATCCTGAGCCAGTGGTGGAGACAGCTAGTGATAAACAAACCAATTTATAATTGCATATTCCCCCCAAAGCTCAGATGTGGTAGCACCAGAGAGCATTACTCTGGGAATTGGGAGTAAAAAGAGGGTTACTGAATGTCTGTTAGATTCCCTCCCTGCTTTGGGTAGCTAGGTGACTGCCCCTCCCCATCTCAGCAGCAGCCAATTGAAGATTTATTCTCCATAGAGAAAAATAGTTTATGGCCTAGAGGTCAGAAACTGAGTTGAGGATGAAAGTACCTTAAGGGGTTCTGTGTCCTCAGTCATACTAGGCTCCCAGAACCCTAGTGTGCAGGAGATTGGAAGTGTTCTCCGGGGAATCTTGATTAGATTAAGAGGAAAGATGTAAAGAACGATTTTATGGCATAAAGAATTATTTTATGAGGCTGCCATAACCCTGACAAAGATAGTAAAAGAAAAAATTACATGCAAATCTCCCCCATAAACAGATGCAAAATTCCTAATCAAATATTACTAACCAAATCCAACAATGTATAAAGAAGATAATCTTCATAACCCAATATTTAATAAAATCTATTTTCCAAATAAAATTAGGATCCTGTGTAGAGAAACAGAATGGCGGGTATGTCTTCTCTGCTGAAGATTAAAGGAAATGGGCCAGAGTTTTAGCCAGACGTCTGAATTGGAAGAACTTGCTAACTTTTGGGTGAGCTCGGAAAGGAGAAGGTATGAATTGTCTTCCCCTGTAACTCTTTGAATGACACTCTCACCTCTGGAAGTTCCTTGCCAGCCCCAGGATTCCTCTTGAGACATGTAGAGTCATGCTGACCCTGCACATCCAAGAAGCCAGGGCCTGATGATGAGACATTCTTCCAGGATGTGGCTGTGGATCCATCTATGTGCTCTGGCTTGTTGTCAAAGAGTAGCTGAATTCTTATTTGCTGTTGGCAGTGCCAGGGCACTTGCACTTTAATTCCCATTTCTCTGGCCGTGTGGCATGGGTGAGCCTTGTTGCTGACTATGCCATAGTCATTGGTTAAGTTGGATTTTTCCTTTTAAGTAATATCAGATTAGCATTCCCATAGTTAGGACAACTTGTTCAGAACCAGTCTTGCTTCTTATGAAGATGACTATTCTTCCTTGGGGTCTGTGACACAATTTGATTGAAAACTAGGAATCAGTTGGCCAGAGTTGTTTTGTTTTCCTTTGTTTTCCTTTTCAAAATCCAAGCCCTTTACACATTGCCACAAAGGGAAAGGAAGAGAGGGAGGGAATGTCTGATTCATAGAAGCTGCAGTTACTTGGGAACAGGATTGTGAGAAGATGGGAAGCCCTTCTGCACTCGTCTTTCTTGGTATGGTTCGAGAGCAGCTCCCTGCTCCCTCTCTCTTGCTTTTACTCCTGTAGAAAAACTCTAGTAGCTCCTCTTGAAGTGGATGGAATGGGCTCTGGAACCATCTCTCAGGCTATCCTAAGACAGTGTTTTGTTTTATTTTTAAAAATTATCTGCTTTGGGCTTCCCTGGTGGCGCAGTGGTTGAGAATCTGCCTGCTAATGCAGGGGACACGGGTTTGAGCCCTGGTCTGGGAAGATCCCACATGCCGCGGAGCAACTAGGCCCGTGAGCCACAACTACTGAGCCTGCGCGTGTGGAGCCCATGCTCCGCAACAAGAGAGGCCGTGATAGTGAGAGGCCCGCACGCCGCGATGAAGAGTGGCCCCCGCTTGCCACGACTAGAGAAAGCCCTCGCACAGAAACGAAGACCCAACACAGCAAAAATAAATAAATAAATAAACTCCTACCCTCAACATCTTCTAAAAAAAAATTATCTGCTTTGCAGAAGAATGGAGCGGCTGAGGCAGGGTGGGTACACGGTGGAAAGTACCAGAGTGTGCTCTCACCTGGGAGGGCCCTTATAGGTTATCACGTCCACACTGCTCCAAGATGGATAAGGAACCCTTTAAGTTCTCCTTGGACACGTTCAGTGACAGGAGCGCACAGCCTCCTCCCTTGTGGCCCTGACCCGCCTCTCGGGACTCAGCTGCCTCCCTTCCCTTCTGTTCCAACCAACCGCCCTCTGCCTGCTTTGTCCCTCAGACACACCAAACTCCTTCCCACCTCCTAACTGTTCCCTCTTCCTAAAGCTCCCCCCTCAGCCTAAAGGCTGGCCTCTTATGATTCAGGTCATGGCTCAAAGGTCAAGGCCATCCTGGTCACCTTATCTAAGTAGCCAGCTGCCCCCTCCCCACTGCGTCTACCACCTCCATACCTGTCTTTCTCTATACTGTAACTGGGATCTATTTCCTTCACTTCTAGCACTTTCTGAAATTCTTGTTTATTTATATGTTTACTTCTGTTTTCCCCAAAGTCAGTACTCCCTGTCAGCTCCCCAAGGGCAGGGGATCTGTCTTGCTTGCCACTGCATTCACAAGCTTGGTTCACCATAAATACGGTTGGCTGCCTGATTGAAAATGCCCTAAATTCTGACACCTATACTCAATTAAGAGTTTATACATAGGGACTTCCCTGGTGGTGCAGTGTTTAAAAACCCCCCTGCCAATGCAGGGGACACGGGTTTGAGCCCTGGTCCGGGAAGATCCCACATGCCGCGGAGCAATTAAACCCGTGCGCCACAACTACTGTACCTGTGCTCTAGAGCCCGCGAGCCACAACTACTGAGACCGTGTGCCACAACTACTGAAGCCCGCGTACCTAGAGCTCGTGCTCTGTGACAAGAGAGGCCACTGCAATGAGCAGCCTGCACACCGCAACGAAGAGTAGCCCCCACTCGCCACAACTAGAGAAAAGCCCTCACGCAGCAATGAAGACCCGACGCGGCCAAAGGAAAAAAAAAAAAAAACGTTTATACATAGATCCAAAGTGGGCTTCCCGATAATTTGCTGAGTAGGGACAATTAGAATGAGAACAAAGCCCCTGTGGATCTTCATATTTCAGTGCTTAGCAGAAAGGTCTAGCTTTCCTGGTGACTGGCATAAGGGGAGTAGAAGAGAGGGGGAAACCCTCAGAAGGTTACTCCACTTTTTTCGCTGCTTGCACCTTTCTTTCTTCAAATCAGCCCAGCAGAGTGAGTATCCCAGCGACTTTGGACTCAGGCAGACGGCTTGGCTGAGCTGCTTGGAGCCATGTAAGCAGGGACAAGTCGCCAAACCTCCCTGAGCCTCAGTCTCCATATACCATCTTTATTGAAAAGCATTTTGAAATGTATTAAATAGGAAAAGTCACAGCTTGAAAAGGACTATATTTTAAATAACACTTACAGCAAAATATAGCCAAAGGGTTGGAAAGACTGCATATTACCCATATGTGGTAGGAAAAGAACAAAAGAGGCTGCAGATGATGTGCCTGGGAGACAGGCTCAGTAAGTGGGGGCCGTTGGTAATAACCAGTTCTCACAGAGCTTCTCCAGTGTGTCCATTGTGTGAGGCCCTGTGGGGCTTAAAGCACTTCCCTGCTCTCCAGAAACGCGCCGTGTAGTTGGGAAAATAAGATGTATATACACGAGCCGGTTGCAAAAGTAGATGACTTGTCTGAAGTTTTCCAGTAAATACCATAATTGTTAGGAAAGAGCTTGAAGTTGGAGAAGGGAAAGAAAAGCTGACCGGTTTTAAACTAACTTCTGACCACAGTGACCACAGACATCAAGGATGAGGGTGATCTGTTTTCCAAGAAGAGACTAAGGGAAAAATCTCCCTGTATGCAGAGGCCCAAGTTATCTTGAAGTTCCTGGAGGAGCAGAAGAGCTAAAGAGAGGGTGAGTGTAATCTTGAGCAGCCCTAGAAAGCTGGGAATGGGACGCAGGGGAGAGGAATGACTTCGGGGGCTGGAAGCAGAGGACTTGGTTCTAAAAATAGTCCTGTCCCTCTTGATCGGATCCTGAGCAAAGCCCTGCATGTCACCTCTTGGCTCGCAGCATCCTTGTTAGAAAATTAGAGAAAATATTTGCCTCCTTCCTAAGGGAACAAAAGAAAATTACAGTGGTCCTGAGTAATTTGGCCCCGTTTGGGAAGGAAACATGTCTGCACTGCGTGAAGTGGAGCTGAGAATCTTCCAGGCTTTTCCCCTGCTTTGCCACAAGCTTGGGGCCCTTAGAACATCTTCCTGTGTTCTTTCTTTCCTCTCTCTTTTCTTTCTTCCTTCCTTCCTTTTTGTTTTTTTTTTTTTAAAAAAAAACTTGTATAAATGTTTTGAAATGTTGCCTTTCTGAAAAGGTTTTATAAAAATATTACCTACACATGGCAAATATTTAAGTAGTACAGAAGGGAATACAGTGATAAAGCAGGGTTCCCTTCTACTTTAAATGTCCCTTCCCTCCAAGGCACTTATGAGTCCCAGTTTCTTCTACATACTTAAAGCGATTTCAATACACAGAGAAAACTGCCTCACTCCTTTCACTGCTGGCTGTTTCTCCATTGTCAGATATGCCACAGTTTACTCACCAGTGCCAAGGGCACTGGTTCTTAGGACACTTTAAGTCTGCTAAGAGTGAAAGGCATTTTCCTAGTCGTTCATTGCCAGTTCTTGTTTATGGGGCCTGCTGTATGCAGACACAGTGCTGGGTTTTGAGACGCGGAGAGAGGCAGAGCCCCTTCCCTTGGGAACTCAGAGCCTAGCGGAGGAGGTGGGCATTTAGGAGACATCTGAGGGCTCTCACAGGTCTGTGCGTGCACAGGGCTGGGGTCTCGCCCTGGTACTCTGTGCTTCTCCCGGCTGTGACTTCTCAGCCAAGGTGGAAAGTAAAAACAGCTGCCCTCCAGAATGTAGCCCCAGCTAAGGTGTTTAGAGTCAGGGGAGGGAATCCTGTAGCAAGGAAGTAAAAACCAAAAACCTTGGTTCAAAAATATCATAGAAAGAGCACGGGAAAGTCACAATACCTGTAAAATCTGGGGGAACAGGGTTTGTTTAGCAAAGGCAGTAGGCTCATAAGGAATGGGAGAGAGGGGGCCAGGAAAAGGTGACCAAAGACACAAGTCATCTACTTCCAAATGTTCTCTGCCTTCCTCGGAGCATTCCTCTCCCACCCCCCCTGCATGTCAAGCTCCTGGCACGCCTGAAAGGGCTTTTCGTCTCCTCCCCTTGGCCTTGCTTCATCTGGATCAGAGACAGCCTCCCACGGGGGGCTCCCACGTAGATCTCTGTGGGCATGAGCCCAGGGTTCACGGTGGCAGCGAATCCTGCCCTGGAGGTGCTGTACCCCTCGCATGGTTGACCGTGGACCCCATCACCAAAACTATGCCACGTCCCAGGAGAAACAAGGGGGTCCTGTGAGACACTCTAAAGACTGGAGTACTGAGAAAGAGCCCACAAGAAGGGGTGGGTGGGCCTTGTCTTCCATTATTGTGATTTACACCGTGTGTCCCAGCCTGGCTCCACAGGGGAACAGTTGCTGGGCCTTGAGATGCGCAGGAAGTGGGTCTCCTTGGTGGCGGTGTCTGTGTGTGGTGAGGGAGAGAGAGCTGGGGAGAGGATGGAAATACTTAAATGTGCTCTTTACCTCTCAAAGCGAGACTGTTTATTCTGCAGCCTCATAGCAGGCTGGAGGCCACACTATTTCTGATCTAGAGCTAGTGGAGCAAAGAGAAAGACCTGCTG
>NW_006779100.1:4146686-4195117 GCF_000442215.2 Lipotes vexillifer | reverse complement strand
AGAGAAAGACCTGCTGAACCATGGTCGCCCAGGTTCACGGCATCATTGACAGATGCACCGTTTTCCCCAGACATCAGCCGCCGAGCCCCACAGGTTGTCCTTCGGTGTCTGACTCCCGTCTCTTCCCTGTGTGTGCTGGTGCCTGCCTGCCTCACACCTGCTTCACACCTGCACTCACGGTCTAAGGTACCCGTCTGCTTCCTCTAGCCCATGTCAGTCCTCCCCGGGAACACTGCTTTCGTCAACGCCTCTCCCGCTCAGGGCTCCCAAATGCCTTCCATGCTCAGCACAGCCCTTCTCCCTGACCCCCCAGGGCAGAGGGTGTGTCCTCCTCGGGGCCTGGCATGGAGCAGGTGCTCAGTCAGGAAGGAGCTTTGATGGAGGCGGACAGCTGGGAAGGGTACAGGGCTGCCCTCTCTTGGGCAGTGGATAATGTCTGTCCACCCACCCTGATCTGGAGGCGAGGAAGGGCGGTCGAGTGGAGCCCCCCCCACACCCCGGCAGTGGGACCAGGTGCCGGAACTAAGGAGCTCCACCAGGGAGGGAGTCTGGATGCTGGAGAAAGGGCAGATGTGGCAACGAGCATGGGAAGCAAGACAGGGAAGACTTTGCTTTAGGAAGGAGAGAGGCTGGATTTGTTGAGGGCAAGGGGGGCAGCTGTGGGATGACACCCACAGGGACAAGAAGAAGCGACAGCACATGTGTAGAGAGAGGATGGACCATCTGCAATAGTTCTGTATGGACTGTGCCAGGGAGGCGGTGAGGAATAAGGGAAAGGTCCAGTCTGCGTAATTGCAATGTCTTTTTCTGATACCACCCCTCAGCCAGGGAGCGAGTGGGGGGGAAGGCTGGCCTGGGGTGGTCCAAGGCCGAGGAGGGAGGGAGGGTGGGGTCTCCCTGGACGGAGAGCGCCCTGTTGTTACTGCACACACCAGCCCCTTCCCTCCCTGTGGCTGCACGGTGCCCACCATCCTTGTGATCCCTATTTTACACACAAAGGAGCTGAAGGCCGCACTGGCTGAGATGAAGGGATTCACCTTGTGTGGGAACAAACCCCCACGGACAGCACAGGGGCAGAGCTGGAATTTAACCGAGGTCCATGGGAGTCCCACTCTCTAGGCCAGCACCCCTCAGCAAAACAGCAGTTCTGAGAGGGGCCGGGGTGGCTGGGCAGGAATGGGTATTAGGTCCTCAAAAGAAGGCCAGGAGT
This sequence comes from Lipotes vexillifer, assembly GCF_000442215.2. Taxonomy (NCBI): domain Eukaryota; kingdom Metazoa; phylum Chordata; class Mammalia; order Artiodactyla; family Lipotidae; genus Lipotes; species Lipotes vexillifer. The sequence goes on along the minus strand of NW_006779100.1, from coordinate 4,193,907 downwards.
GTTCAACAAGTTCATGAGACTCTGGAATGGTGTTTTAAAGTCATGTTGAGGGGGCTTCCCTGGCGGTCCAGTAGTTAAGACTTCGCCTTCCACTGCAGGGGCTGTGGGTTCGATCCCTGGCTGGGGAGCTAAGATCCCACATGCTGCGTGGCTGAAAAACCAAAACATAAAACAGAAGCAATATTGTAACAAATTCAATAAAGACTTTAAAAATGGTCCACATCAAAAAAAAACCTTAAAAAAAAAGTCACGTTGACCCAACGTGGAGGACAGACTGGGTGGAGAGACAAGAGCCTTAGCCAAGGGCTGGAGTCACCCACTGCCCCCAGTCCCCTCCTCAGAACCACACCTTACACTTGAGTAGTCCCTGTTCACACACAGTGCTCACACATTGTGTTCATCTGAAGGGAGGCGCTGCCTAATGTGGACCCTGTCATCCCGGGATTTGGCCACGGGATGAAATGCCCAAGATTGCCCGGGGAATCGCCAGCCAGCTCACCAGAGCAGCCCGGTGCTCTATGAAGCCCGTCCCGCTTTCCTTGCAATTGCCACCCTGACGTCTAGGTGGCGCCAAAACCTCACGCTGATTCCTCCCAGGTTGGGGCACCGCCCACGCCCGGGAACGGAGTTGTTCCAACTCAGTCCCTGCAGACTCCAGCTCAACTCAGCTGGCTGCCAGCTCAGCTTTCTGGGTTCCGTTCTGTCCAAGTACAGGGGCTGCAAACTTGCAATTGTTGTTTCTGTTCTGCCTTCTACTTGGCTGGGACCCTGGCCTCCTCTAGGGAGAAGTAGGTGGGTCAGCCCTCACCCTCCCATCTCAGCTTCAGGGACATCACAGAGCAAGTACTGCAGCTGTTCTTTTCAAATGTAAAAAATAATTTTACTGAAAATATAATAACATTAAGTTCACTATTAAACTTAAGTTTTTAAAAAATTATCGAGGCAATGTATTCTCATGGTTCAACACAATAGGCTCCTATTGACCCTCTTCAGATAATTAAAATATTGTTAACAATTCACCCACTCGCCCAACACCACCGGCATATACTACGTTTTCCAGATCACCACCCACTGTTCTGATATTGCTTTTAACTGTAGCTGGTTAACAAAATGGGAAAGAATTCTTCATTCATTCATTCCTTCTGCAAGTATTTACTGTGAGCCATTAGGCTGGGCTGTATTGGAGGCACCGGGGAGGGCGAGGAATTAAACAAGGTCCCTTCTGGCTGCGCTCACCTCCCAGCGGTGGAGCCGGACGGAGAGCCAGGGGCTAAGTCCCAGGAAGGAAAATAGGGCAGGACGCGGGGTGAGGGTGATGCGGCGTGGGGGGGGGGGTGTCAGTGGTCAAGAGAGATTCTTCTGAGAAAGTGACGTTGAGCCGAAAACTAAATAAAAATTTGGGAGCAATTTGCTGGGGGAGGAACTACACCTGTGGGTTGTGGAGCAGCTCCTCCCCCGCAAGCTTAACGAACACGAGGGTCAGGATTCTTAGCTCCTCTCGGCCTGCTGCCCGGCCCTCACTGCCCCCGGCTCCCTCTCTTCCCAGGGCGCTGCCCCTTCCGGGGAGCGAGTGTGCGTGTGTGTGTGTGTGTGTGTGTGTGTGTGTGTGTGTGTCAGTGTGTGTGTTGCGGGGAAGGAGTCCTTCCCCTCCCCGGGCCCCGGCTCCCCCTCCACTCCCACCCCCAGCGGCCCCTCCCCGGTGAGCGCGCCCACCCCCCCCATCCCCCATCCTCCCCAGGAGGAACGCAGAGCCGCAGCCGCGGGGAAACGTAAAGTTTCTGCGGCTCAAAAGTGAGCTCTTAAAATTCTTTAAGAGCTCTTTGGCGGCGGATATCTAGAGATCAGACCATGTGAGGGGCCGAGAGTACAAATACGGCCGCGCGGGCGTCGGCGCCGGCACAGGCAGCGACGCCCCGGTGCCTCGAGGGCGCGAGGGTCGCCCGCCTCGGAAGCTCCGGACCGGCCTCCGCGGACTCCCGGCAGGTGGGTCCGCTTTTCTCCAGGCTTCTAATGCCACTTCTCTCCCGAACTTCATCCCGCCCGGCCTCTCCGGGCACCGGCGCGGGGGCTCTGGACAGGGTGGGCGCGCGCGGAATCGGCCGCGGGGACAAGGGGACGCGGGCGGGCGACCAGCTCGGAGCGCTTCTTCGTCCCCGGCTGCCCGGCTTCGGGTGGCCCAGTAGCCAGGAAAGCCCTTCAGGACGGTCCTGCGGTCGGGAGGAAAAGTTGCTTTACTTTCAACCCATGGCTTCTGTTTGCTCTTCACTGACGGCCATCGCGTGCAGGGGGGCTGTGTGCAGGCATCTCTGGGGGGAGAGTCGTGGTGGACGCAAATGCCCAAATATCTAGAGAAATCTCTGAATGACACATACGTGGGACGAGTCTCCGTGCGCTTGGGTAGTTTTCCCTGGCAGAGCCGATGCATGCTCAGTCATTCAGAATTTATGTGAAACCCCAAACTCCAGCGAGCTGTTTTACATGGTTGAAGTGTGTAACCATCAGTTGCTTGAAAAATGTGTATATTCAAATTTACTTTTGAAAAGGATCTCTGGAGCTAAAGAACACTAAGAAACACATTTCTTTTTGCCCTGGGTCTTCTGCATAATGAATTTCTTTTTCAGTTGGGGTTCTAAAGAATTTCAGAGGGTGGAATTTCTAAGAGACAGACATTACAAAGGCTTGTGTGTATGTATTTTTATGATCAATTTTGTCCAGAAAAATGAACCAGGTCAATGGATTATTTATGAGCCTGCTAGCTCTCATCAGAGTAAGAAGAGATCAAATATTTAACGTGTTTTGCCTTCAGTTACATAGGAAAAATGTCTAAGAAAACAACGTTGGGATTTGTGTTTAATGAAGTGGAGGGCGCCATGGCACATGGCTGTTTGGGTTTGGGGAGTGGAGGGAAACACACAGCTTTGACTCTGTCCCGTTGCTCGCTTTTGTGTGAAGCCATTGGTGCTCAAAGATTCAGATTCTCCTACCACAGACTCGGGTTGGGGTGGCCGCTTCCAGCGTGGATGAGATGCAGGTTCTTACGGGGTTTTTGCAAGCTGTTTTGGGCACGGGTTTTCCTTTTTTTTCGCTGAACCTAAGAGCAGGTTACTTGCAACTGCTTCACAATTAATCAAAAGTCCCCTCAACACTCAGGTGATCCATCTAGGACATTTCAGAGATGTGACACCAGCACAGATATTCAAACCCATCTCTTTTGTCTCCTTGCTTAAAAATATTTATACTAGGGGTGGGCGGTGGGGACGGAATAACATTGCAGTTTTAATGGAATCAGCAAAACCTCAGAAATTCCTCTTTGGGGAATTCTTAGAGTTGTCTGAGCATTTTGATGAAACTCGGAGAGGCATGTCAAAGAGTCAAATGGGTGAGGTGACCGTGGAATGGGATGCTTGGCTGGAGGGTGTTGTGTCTTATGGCAGGCTTGCAAAAACATCCTGGATGTGTCCCCCTCCAAAGAGAAATGCAGGTAATTCCAGACATTAAGCCAGTAAATGGCAGTTCTCCGCCTTCATACTCCTCGAATGGTATAATTTGGGAGAACAAAGGCAGGGTTGCCTGGAGAAGTTTAATTTTAATTTGGCTTTAATGAATCAACAGGATATGGTCATGACTTGACTTTTTAAATAAAGATGCTTGGATGGCCAAAGGGAAAATTATGCAGTCGTGTTTCTGTCAGTTTAAGAAGGTACCTCAGACCTTAATTATTCCCCGTCACAGATCAGCTCCTCTGGGTCTCGAGGTCCTCAGCTCTAAGCGAGGGGTGGGGGGCCCTGCCTAACATGATTTCCGCGTCCCCTCCACTCACTCTGTGACTGAGCCTAGCCTCTCTGCTTTAAGCAAACACGAGTTGAAGTGATGGTGCAAAATGCCTGGGGGCCAGGACTCTCTACCCAGATGTTTCCATCAGATTAGGGTCCTCTGAGGACCCCTGGCTTTCCCTCTAAGGCAGAGGCTTTGCGCACTGACATGCACAAGTTAAGTCCTGCACCTCAACCCTGTCCAGCTGACAGGGGCCCGAGTTCCTAGACTCCTCGAATTCCCTTTGCAAACTGCCCAGGGTGTGGGGCAGGAGAAACGGCCCCCAGACGGTAGAGATTTGGGCTGGGCTGGTTTTCTTTGCAGTCACTGAGCTGTTGCCAGTGGGCTGCACTCCACTGAGGTTGGTGGTGTGCCATGGGACAGGCTTGGGAGTGGAGTCAAAGGTCTGATAAAGCATCCCGTTTCTCTGTTCCTCAGGCAAGTGATGCCGACTCACCTGCTCCTGTGGGGAATCCCATTTCTGGGCTTAACCAGGCCAAATAGCACTCTAAGGAAAGGGAACTGCCATCTTTCTAGGAGGGAAAGATGGACAATAGACCCAGGTGGAAAATAGATGAAACTTAGCATTTTAAAGAACCCTGGCATAAATGACTTCCCCTGGTCAGAGGGTGACCTGCTTTTCTAGGGTGGGCATGAGACCCAACGTCGGCCAGCACAGCCCCCCATTTCTAGGCAGAGCTCAGCGAACTGACGTGGGTCCACATGCAGAAATGATCTCTGAGTAAAGGCTCTGTGCAGGGGGCACTTCCTCCTGCCTGACCTTTGTCAGCTGTCAGCACCTGGGAAGATGAAGGCTCACTTACTGAACGTCAACATTTTTGTAAACCAAGTGTTTTCCCAGCCGGGTGTCTAATGGGGTGATGAAACGAGTGGAGATAAGGCCTGTGCAAGCAGAGGCAGTCCGGCTGCCTTATTTTCCTCTTTCCTTTGGCTCCCCTGGAACCTGGCAGCAGCTCCCTTGCTGCCACCCCAGCCCGGGACCAAGGGCACTTGATAGTGGGTACTGTAAGCCCTAGGCTTTCTAAAAGCCAGGACAGGATAGCTCTCCATTAACCCCCAAAACTCCTGGACTGCAAAGTGAGGGATGAACCCCAGCGATGTGGAGACACGGAGGTGGTGTCCCAGGGCCAGCTCGACTGCCAGGGTCCCCATGCCACTTGCCAGTGCCTGGGGTCTGGCACTGGAAGGTCTCCTGGAATCCTGAGGTCCAGTTCTTCGTGTCATTATTTGAGGTAGAAAGGGAAGAGGTAGGATCTGTGATGAGGCCGGTGGCAGATGTAGGAGAGCCACCTCTGTGCCCTGGGCAAATCCAGAGCTGGATCCTAGTAGATGGGCTCAGTGAGAGGGAGCCAGTCAGTGGGCCTTTCCCTTCTCGTGTTGTCGTGTGGTCTTTTGGGGCATATTCAAGGAAAAAGAAGATGGTATTTCCTTTGCTATGGAGCTGCTGCACAAAAATAAGATAAACTGATTTTTTTTCTCTCTAACTAAGGGATTCCCTAGAATTAGGGAAGGGCAGAGCTGGAAGGGGCCTCTCTGGGGAGCCGGTTTGAGTCCTCCGTGGCTTGTTGAAGTTCGCCCACAGCCCCGAGTTCCAGGCCAGGCCTCGAACTTGAGTCTCCTGCGCATCTGTTTTTTTTCTCTCCACTGGGTGTGTTGTTTTAAACGCTAAATTAGCTGGCTCTCTTCCTTGTTTCAGAGGAGAGGAGCTGGGGCAGGAAGGAAAGGGGAGGGAAGAGACGGGGAGAGGGGAGATATGCTATTCCAGGCAGCAGGGAGGTTTGACTGACTGGAGGTTTCCCAGCTTGTCTGAGGGCTAGAATTATTTTTCTCCCCCCAATTTTTTTGTTTTATGATTTAAAGAAAATTTTTATTGGAGTATAGTTGACTTACAATGTTGTGTTAGTTTCAGGTGTACAGCAAAGTGAATCAGTTATACATACCCATATAACCAGTCTTTTTTTTTTTAGATTCTTTTCCCATGTAGGCCATTGAGTAGAGTTCCCTGGGCTCTACCGTAGGTCCTTATTAGTTATGTCTTTTATATATAGTAGTGTGTATATGTCAATCCCAATCTCCCAATTTATCCCTCCCTCCTTTACCCCCTGGTAATCATAAGTTTTTTGGGGTTTTTTTAACATCTTTATTGGAGTATAATTGCTTTACAATGTTGTATTAGTTTCTGCTGTGTAACAGTGTGAATCGCTATATATATACATATAACCCCATATCTCCTCCCTCTTGTGTCTCCCTCCTACCCTCCCTATCCCACCCCTCGACCATACCACCCTGAACACGCCCGATCCCATCTCCTCCCAGTTTTTAATTTTGAAATATTTCAACTGAAAAGTTGGCGAAGTGGCCCAGTGAAGCTTCACCAGTTGTTAACATTTTGCAACATTTCGGCCTGAGCTTTCTCTCTAATTAGACACATATCTAATTTTTACACATGTTAACATATATATAACTTGATACATTATGTATAATATGATATAACGTAATAATTATACTATATATATGTACATATATATAATTCTGTTGTTGAACCTGTGAGAATTTGCAGATATCCAAATACTCCCCTGGATACTTTAGCTCGTGTCTCCTAAGAACAAGGACATCCTCCTACATAACCAGAGCCCCATAATTATCACATTTGGAAAACTTAACATTGATAAAATATTTTATAAAATATACAGCGCATATTGAGATTTCCCTCACTGTCTCAGTGATGTCCGTTTTAGCTCAGAGGGTTACTTTTTTTTGGCTGTGTTGGGTCTTCGTTTCTGTGCGAGGGCTTTCTTTAGTTGCAGCTAGCAGGGGCCACTCTTCATCGCGGTGCACGGGCCTCTCACTTTCGCGGCCTCTCTTGTTGCGGAGCACAGGCTCCAGACGCGCAGGCCCAGTAGCTGTGGCACATGGGCCTAGTTGCTCCGTGGCATGTGAGATCTTCCCAGACCAGGGCTCGAACCTGTGTCCCCTGCATTGGCAGGCAGACTCTCAACCACTGCGCCACCAGGGAAGCCCTCAGAGGGTTACTTTTTGAGACCATCAGATCCTAGGGATGGGAAATTAACTCTTGCCCTCATGTCAGTACATCTGAGAACTAGATCAATTCTGTGTAATGATGAACTGATTTTTCATGAATGTTCCCGAACCATGTGTGTGTGACACATTGTAAAGTACATTTCAGAACTTGACCTAAGAGCACAGGCACCTTTGAGCAACGTTACCCAAGTCACAAACAGCTTGTGGCTGCAGAGGCGGCCCCCATCCCCCGCCCTACTCTGCTGCTGGACCCCATCTCTCTCCTCATTTAGTTCTCCCCCTCCCTGCCCCACCCAGAGAAATGGGCCTGGTTCCCCCTTCCTTTCCTCTTCACTCACATTGTATCTAATTCCACTTCGAATCCCTTTCTCCTCCCCTTCTCTCTTCTGTCAGCTGCCAACGGTAAATCTGCCCTCATTTCATAACACCCTCTCCCTGGGGTTGGTTTTCTCTCTCTCCTGTCTCTCCCTCTCTCTGCTTTCTTTGTGGGTCTAATCATGTCTGTTTCACACAAAAGTAGTCTTAGTAATATACCTGTGTTAAGGAAAAGAAAAATCTGTGTTTGGAAGTGCTCCCATGTTTTTTTAAATCTTGATTTCTATTTATTGCATAAATTGCATTATAACAATAAAAGTATTTAGAAGGTGTAAGTGATACTCCTCGTTCTTTTTTTTCTTCTTTTTTTTTTTTTAAAGGAAACTAACTTTTTTTAATGATTGTTTTTTTAATTTATTTTTTGCCTGCGTTGGGTCTTCGTTGCTGTGCGGGCTTTCTCTAGTTGTGGCGAGCAGGGGCTACTCTTTGTTGTGGTGAGTGGGCTTCTCATTGCGGTGGCTTCTCCTGTTGCAGAGCACAGGTTCTAGGTGCGCAGGCTTCAGTAGTTGTGGCGCACGGGCTTAGCTGCTCCGCGGCATGTGGGATCTTCCCAGACCAGGTTTCAAACCCTTGTTCCCTGCATTGGCAGGCAGATTCTCAACCACTGTGCCACGAAGGAAGCCCGGTACTCCTCATTCTGCCTAATCTAACACATCACCTGTTCGAGTTTCCCAAGCCTCTTTCCTGGCCTTGTCCATGTTGAAACAGAGTGAAGGCAGTTTTATTTTCTGCAGAAAGTTGTAAATTGTGTAGTTAAATGTAATAAGGGACCTGTGTCCTCAAATTCTAAAGGCACCTCCACAGGTTCTATACACAAGCTTCTCTCCCTCCTTATCCTTCTCTCCTAAAATTTGGTTTTCCTCAGGAACCAGGAAGAATGTTAAACAACTTCTAATCAGTTTAATTGTCACCTCCCACCCCCTTTTGTAGCACTTAACAATGCTGTGTTCTACAGCTTGCATTTTAGGTGTTTTTGTATTTTATGGTTAAACTAGGATTTTGTAAACTAGATTAGGAAGTTAACCACCGTTTACAACATTTCTTTCTGTAGGTAGAAAATATATTGCGAGTTCCAAACAAACAACTCACAAATGAATGTTTGCAACACAGACCTTTGACGGGCATGCCTGCTGGTACTTGTTTCAAAGTCTAAAAGCACAACCTGGGCTCTTCTTTAATCCTAGACATGTCACTCTTTTCCAATCCAGAGTTCATTAAAATTATTCTGACAGTCCTCCCTCGGCCCCCGAGATGCACAGCAGATCTTCCTAATGGGTGAGGAGGGAGGAGGGGCAGCCCCCTGAGATTGGGAAGAAAGAGTAGAGCCTCACCTGAGGCTTACACCGGCCAGCATGGCAGCTGTGGTTCCCTGGGTCCCATGCCTGGGAAACCTGAAATAGACGCTCTGTGCTGGGAGCTGTGCAGTGCACACACGGGTCAGCAAGTATTTGAGTACAGAATGTATGAGCCATGGCCCCTGCTTCCAGGGGGATGCAAAGCAACTAGACATAAAAGGATAACTAATGATACTTGAAAATCAGTGAGGAATGACAAATGAGTAGAGAGAGATCATCTTGGGCTGGGGTGGTGAGAGAAAGCTACATGGCGGGGGTGGATAGAAACTTAAGCCACGCCTGGAGGATACAGGATGATTAGAGGGAGCGAAGGGGCAGGGTGGCGATGCACTGGGCATGCTCAGTGGCCCACCTGCCCCTAGTTACCTGGGGTACTTGTTAACAATGCAGCACCCACTGCATTGGATCTCCTTATTAGAATCTCCAAGAGAGCAGCCCAGGAATCTGCTGTTTTCAAGTTTCCCAGTGACTCCAAGCCACTGATCGAGAGGAACAAGCAAGAACCAGTGAGGGCCTATGGAAGGGGATGGAGGCTGTAGCTTCTGGCTCAAGTGGCTCACTTGTGCTGTGGGCTACGAATCACTTAGCCTTGTGGGCCCCAGTTTCTCGGACTGGGGTGAGGAGTAGAAAAGCAGAATGGGTTGCATATATGTGGTGGCTTAGTGGCCATCAACTCACTGTCATTTATTGATGCTTTCCATGTGCTAGACACTGAGTTAAGTGTTTGTCATACGTTTACTTAATTTCCACAACAACCTTTAGGAAGCAGGAATTTTAAGGGTCTGCTTTTACACATGGGGAAAGTGAAGCTCAGAGAGGTTAAGCAACCTGCCCAAAGTCACACAGCCAGTAAGTGATGGGTCTGGGATTCCAGTGCAGATCTATGCAACAGGAGAGCCATGGATTGTGGACACACAAGGACTGTTAAAAATGATGCCTCAGGAAGGTAATTAGTCTAGGCTTTCCTGTTCGTGTTCACTACAGCAGGGCTATTTATGCCTATCTATGCCAGATCCACTTCTTTTTGTTAAAGTCAAAATAAATAATCCTTTGTACTTTTGCCCAGCCTCTGGAGTGATCTCAGCCCCAGCACAAATGGCTAATCCTCTAAATTTTACACCCTGTGTGGTGAGAAGCTCGAAGCTATCCTCCCCCAGGGAAAGTTCTGGATGGAGACCCTTTTCCTTTCTCATGGTAACTGGCCCAAATGGCCCTGAGGATTATAGCCTATTTAATTCCTCTCCAAAAAATTAAACTGTCTCATACAAGGTACTCTTTGGATAAGGAGATGGCTGTGATAGTGGAGTTCATTTCTATCCCTTATGTCCAAAAAACAAGATTTTCTCTACTCTCTCTGTTCAGATCATGAAGTCTCTATTTTGTTTGAAAGGCGAGTAGGAGTCCCATGGCTTATGACCCTTAGAGAACTCAACGGTCCCTTCAACAGGTGCAAATACAAGCCACCATTTTGCACTGTGAAGACATGAGCCAGAAGCAGTGAAAATCCAGGGTCCTGTGACAGAAGCTGTGCAATAGCAACAAAAGGAAGACCTTTAAAACCCAAGGGCAACTTGGAAGCTAAAAATGCAAGGTAGGGCTTCCCTGGTGGCGCAGTGGTTGAGAGTCCGCCTGCTGAAGCAGGGGACACGGTTCGTGCCCTGGTCCGGGAAGATCCCACATGCTGCATAGTGGCTGGGCCCGTGGGCCATGGCCGCTGAGCCTGTGCGTCCAGAGCCTGTGCTCCGCAACGGGAGAGGCCACAACAGTGAGAGGCCCGCATACCACACACACACACACACACAAAAATGCAAGGTATCTGAACATGCTGCGTCAAGTCAGCGGAAATCTTGGTTTACAACAGGTTGTGTGGCAGCACTAGGAAGCAGCACCAGCCTCTCCCTTGTTCTGCATGTTGGTGTTTTCCTATCAGTCATATTTTGGCCTTGTACCATAAACTTCATGAAGGCAGGACTGAGCCTGCCTTGTCTGCAAGAGCCTAGCACATAGTAGGCAGACAGTATGTGTCTGCTGAATTAGTGCCAATCTGTGGCAGAGGGCGAGGTTCAGTGTTTACTGCATTACAGGCACCAAGACTCTGTAACTCCCATCATCCTTGGTGTCCTGGGAACTCTAGACTCCCTCTGAATAGAGAGTGCCAATTGCCACTTGAGTATATGACCTATAATTAATCTTATCTCAGTGGTAAACCCATAATTCATGTTGGTTTTGGGGGGTTTTCTTTTTGTGTTTGTTTTTTTGAAAATGAAAATTGAGTGTCCTGAGAAATGAACTCACTTTGATCTGGACATGTGAAGTCAAAGTACAAAATTTCTATAGTGTTTCTGCTTAGGGTGTGCTGAGGCATCAAACAGACAAGTAGGGTCACGGGCATTTCCAAAGGGCTGGGTGGTTTCATGACTAATCACTGTAGTTACATGCTTGTTCAGATACTGGTTCCCCTGGCTACAGAGACCAAGTTTGTGGAAAGAGGAATGGAGATTTGATCAGGAGAGGTTTAAATAGAAACAATCCTTTTTACTGGGGGGTCGGGGGGGGAGGTGGAGTGAATTAGCCCACTCCCTGGGCTAATACGAGCATTCTGTCAAGTGCATCACTGCTCGGCCCCTGCTGGGGGATGAGGCTCCTGCGTGGCAAGCTGTCATCCTACCATGGATCTGGGTGACGTGCATGGCCCCACCCACAGCTGGTCACCTGCTCAGCCAGGGAAAATGGCATACATTCAAGGTGCACAGGAAGGCTTCTGGGGCTGTTTCTGGCCACGGAGAAACTCAAGTCTGCCTGGAAGAGGACACAGCTGTAATATTGGACTCATTTGCAGTCTCTCTACCCAGCAGGATAAAAATACCTTTTAAAAAAGAAAGCTTTCAAGACAACGTTCTTAGAAAGCAACCTTCTTAACATCTCTTCCTTCTAGAATTCCTGGGCCAGCTCGCTCTCAACTATTGCTATCTGCTGGTCTTAGTAGGAAAAGCTGCTCAGTGCTCTGTAGAATCAGGAAAATGGGAAAGGAGTCTGGATCCACAGCAGCACCCTGCAGGCAGAAGGGAACCCAGGCCCGGCCATCTGCTCCTGGATGACAGATTAGTCTTTGGGAGGAGCTTTCTTCTAAAAGGCAGAGGAGTGATTTGAAGAAAAGGAGATGTGCATCTCCTGCCTGTTCGGTGGCTTCGTGTGGCTGTAACTTATCTATTTGTACCCCAGGTTCTATGATTGGGGCAGGAGCCCAATAAGACAACCCCAGAAAGCACAGCTGGATGGAGAGAGACCAGCCTCAGGGCTGAAGTCATGACTGGGCTAAAGGACCCTCTGAACACGTTTTCTTATGACTTGGGCTGTTTCAGCTGTTGATGAATTTTTTTTTTTTAATGCTGAGGGATATTTTAGGAAAGAAGACCTTTTGTAATGCTCAGCAAAAATAGTCTGGTGTATTATTCTTCTAGGAGTTGCTCATAACAGTTGCCGAGAAATCAAGATCAAATACCTTGGGGGCTGAACCCCTGAGAACCCTGATGAACATACATTGCCCAACCAAAGTTCACCAGCCCACACACATTTTCCAACTTCCTGCAGAGTGCCCCAGGGGAGGAAGTAAATGAAATCTAGAAAAATTCACACAACTCTTGCAGCAGGAGGGTGACACAGCCACTGTATGGCTAAACGTTTATTCCCCCACCAATGTATTCTTCAGAGATGGGTGATGTTTCCCTTCTAGAGACTGTGGTGGACATGCCAGAGAAAGGTTGGGTGATACAGTTGCTCTTTGAGCTTCAATTTAAATGAGAGGAAAGTTGCAGTATTAGAGATGGGAAGATGTTCCTACAGAAAATTTTGGGTAAAATTTTGAAGGTGGAAAAAGACCAGGGAAGGGGGACCTCGGTCATAGGCAGGATCTGTCAGCTGGGTGCCGTCTGACCATCCGCATGTGGTAAAGCTCTATTTCTGCCATCTGGTCTGCAAGTTCTTCACTGTTTAATGTCGAAAACATGCCACTGATATAGGCTGGAGGGAAGTACAGAGGCCTTCTTCAAACAACGCAACCAGAGACTGCCAAGTTCAGGTTTAATTCAGCTGTGTATTCAAATATATTGACAACGCATCTCTCTCAAAGACAAAAACAGAAACACCTTAAAATAAAAATCCCTTAGCCTGGTAAATGGTACCTTATGGTGGATGAGAGGATGTGTGGTTATTTTAAAAGTCCATCAAGTCTAGTTGAGGTCTCGGAACGGATGGGGGCAGGGAAGGCGGGACAGCAGCATAATGATAAGCAGAACAGGTTTTTATCTAGATCACTCTGTCAGAAAGTCATATCCTTCTATGGGTCATGTTTGTCTCCTTGAACCCAGGATAGGGTCGGTGGCGGGGGCCAGTTAGATAGGGTAGAACCCAGGACACCTACCCCAACCCGTTAACACACCACACACACACCCTCGCTACATAGAGATGGTTTCTCTTTTGTTGCTGTGATATTTTTGGCATCAATCAATCCCTTTAAAATTTTTATTTTCTACTTTACAGAAAGAAACTACCCAGTAAACACGAAACTCTAATTAGTTTGCATCCCCTGTGTTCATTTCTAATCCTTGCCAATATTTATGTGCATAGTCATCAGTGTGAATCTACATACTTTGTGTTCTAATTTTTCACCCACTACGTTTTTGTCTCCACATTTCCACACGTGGATAGTTAAGTTGTAGTCATCGAAAGCCCCACCAGGGTAGGAGACATACACTCACTTTTTTTTTTTTTACACTCACATTTTTTATGAGCTACCAGTTCCTAGCCAGCCTCCTACTGTTGGATTTGGAGGATTAGTATCAGATCTTTGCAGTTATGAATAGCAGTAGCAGTATCCCTGGACATCTCTTCCTAGAAAGGTATAATGTGATTTGCGCTAAGCAGAAACAAAGTTCAAGCCCAGAAGAATGAAGTTAGCTGGAAGGTCCTGGCTCCTTACTACTTTATAACAGGCCATAGGTTTAAAGTCCGAAAGGGCTCGGATTTCTACTCCATGTTTGACATCTCAGAGAGCTGAGCTGACTTCCCTGTACCCTGGCCCATGGCAGTGACATGAAGGCACGGCAGCCCTGAGGCATGTGGGGACAGAGACACCAGTCACACTGGCATGTGTAACCTCCACGCTCTTCTCTCTGGCTCTTCCAGCGTGGATGAGAGGTGACCCTGCCTGCCCACTGTTGCAGAACACAAGTGGATTAGCCTCAGGAGTTGCTGGGGAGTGGCAAGAAGAATGAATGGTGAGCAGCAGTGACATTTAAGGCTCAGTGGGACTTGCAGAGGCATGATGGGAATGCAGAAAGGCAAGGCACAGACGGACTGGACACAGCTGGAGGCAGCTAGAATCTGCCCAAAGGTTTCTAAGAGCTGGGCTCCAGGAAGAGTGAAAAAGTCTACAGCTAAGGAGCTAGGGGTCCTCACAAAGGGTGGCCTTTTCATCTCTTTCCTATGCTCTCTTCCTTTTTAAGTCACACCTATGGTTTATATAAAATATACCTTGAGTGTTCAGTTTAAATGATGGAGAGGACTGTCCTTATCTATTTGCAGCCAGAAACTGCTTCTTTGTTACTTTTTTCCCAGCACAGCATCCAAGACAAAGTAAGTGCTCTGTGAAACTTTGTTGAAGTGAAGCTTTGTTCTTCTGAGTCACTGCTAAACTCCAGGGTGGGATTCCAGTCCCTCAAATTGAGGTCAATACTTGGTTCTTAATAGAGCTAAGGCAAACCTTGGTTATTTGCTATTTTTGTTTGTCCTGTTGTTTTGTTTTTTCCTTTTCAATTACTTGGTTGTGATTTGATACCTTGCATGGGTTGAAAAATGTAGTTGATTTTACTTTACTTTAAAACTTTTTTTTGATAGGCAAGAAGCAGATTTATTAATATCCTTTGTAAAGAGTTTACAGAAAATGGATCGTGGGAGGATGGTCATGTCCCAGGTCTTGGATGAGTTCCTGGGACAGGCCACCAAGTGAGGGTCCTTGGCTTCGTGCAGGAAAGAATTCAAGAGCAAGCCATAGTAAAGTGAAAGCAGATTTATTGAGAGAGATACACATTCCACAGGCAGAATGCGATCTGTCTCAGAAGGCGAGTGGCCGTAGTTGACTTTTTTTCTTTTTTGCGGCCACAGTTGATTTTATTGACTCTCATATAGCAAACAGGGTGTCTCACATTTAACAGATGCCTTCGTAATACCATTAACTAATGTAATTCAAGATGTATGATGAGTTACCAAAGGCAAGTAAAATGCCTAATTCTGTTTTCCTTTCTCTGTGTGCCTTTCCAACAGAGCTCTCAACCCCATTGACATCAAGTGCTGAGGAGACTCATAGATCTGAGCACCAAGAATTCAGGTCGGTCCTCGGCACATGGGCATCAGCATCATCTACTAGCTAGTAGGATGGAGACCACACCCTTAAATTCCCAGAAGGAGCTAACAGCATATATGGATGGAGAAGACTGTCAAGGAAACAGTGTTCTACAGAAGGGTGTCCCTGCCCCGGGGGATAAGGCGGAGTCCAGCCAAATTTCGAATGGGTACTCAGCAGTTCCAAGCCCCAGTGCAGGAGAAGACACTCAGCATTCCATCCCGGCTGCCACCACCACGCTAGTGGCTGAGGTTCATCCAGGGGAACGGGAGACCTGGGGCAAGAAGGTGGATTTCCTCCTCTCCGTCATTGGCTATGCTGTGGACCTGGGCAACGTCTGGCGCTTTCCCTACATCTGTTACCAGAATGGAGGGGGTCAGTATCATGGGCTGCAAGCAGAGGCTGTGACCCAGGGGTGGTCTGTAGATCCTCTTGGGAGGCCAGAGGATAAATAATGTCTTTTCTGTCTTGTTTAACTGATAATGTATCTGGGAACATGGCTGCTTAGACTTTCAAGCTAGTCTAAAAGACAAATCTCCAGTTAAACCAAAACTTTAAGTCAGCATGTCTGTGGCTCTCTGGGTCACGAAGTTGAATGAAAGTTGAATGAAAGCCCTCCTGAACCTGACCTCACCAGATTTTCAGCATCATTAGTGCTTCATCTGTGGAAGAGTCCCCTTCTCATCCCTGCATTATACAAGCCCTGCTCTCCCCCACGTGAGACGTGGGGGAATGAACATCAGCACTATGCTGAGTTCTTTCACTCCTGCTGGCTGGTTCTGCTCAGAAGAGTCCAGAGAGCTGGACTCTTTCACTCCTGCTGGGCCTTTGGACCTGTGTGAGGGCAGAGAGGGCGTCAGCTCAAGTCCACAGTCTTAAGTTACAATCTGGGCGTGATCCGTAGCTGAACCCAGCCACGTTAATGCCAGCACCAAACCGTATATGTACATGCTTTATAGCTCCTACAAGAGTGTTAGATTCTTGAGGCCAGAGACGATTTCTTGTTCCTCCTACTATTCCTAATGCCTACAGAGCAGTTTATTTGCAGATTATCAAAAATAGTAGCTGATTGTAGGCATAGATATGGGAGCCCCAGAGAGCAGAGCAGGTAGGTATGGGGCCTCTGTTTTGACAATGGACTTGCTATCAGAATAGGAAAAGGACCAGAAGTGGGAGTCAAATCAGTTTGTTTCTTTCTTTCTTTATTTATAAAATTTATTTGGGTGCGCCAGATCTTAGTTGCAGCACGTGGGCTCCTTAGCTGCAGCTCATGGGCTCCTTAGTTGCGGCTCATGGGCTCCTTAGTTGTGGCATGCATGTGGGATCTAGTTCCTTGACCAGGCATCGAACCCACACCCCCTGTATTGGGAGCGTGGAGTCTTAACCACTGTGCCACCAGGGGAGTCCCAGTCATTTATTTTGACAGGAGCTCTGGCAACAGATTTAGGAGGGCAACTAAAATGAGGTTTGAGGGATAATTCGTTTGTGTCCCCTTCATTTCCTCTATGACCTGACACAGAGTTGCCTGGATTTGCTGCATCTTTTAAGGACCTGGGTCCATTCAGCTGCAAAGGCTATTCCGAGAGGGTGGGGGGTGGAGGGAGTGCCAGGAAGCCCAGCGTTCCTGGCCTGGGAGGGGCAGAAGTTGGAATCATCTTATCTCCAGTTTGGGAGGACCCGCCTGTAGCCTGAGCATTATATAAGGGGTTGGGTCACCGGTGATGTTTCCTCTACACTCATTCCCTACTGTAAAGCCAGTCAAGCAAACCCTTTGGACAAATGTCATAATGAGAACACAACATGGTTATTATTCTCAAGCCAGATTTACCCAGTGTGATTGTAAGTTAGATGAAACCTTTCTGAGTTGCACAGATTTCAGATTTCTAGGTTCAGAACACTTTATGGGAGGGAAAGTTATCAAGGAAATATCACAGCCGGCTCACCCTTTGGACTGAAACTCAGGCTGCAGGTGAGCAATCCCCAGCATGGCGTACCCAAATTCTGCCTCAGCCACAAGAGCCAGGAGACACCAGCATCTTCAGTGATGCAGCAGTTCTGCACTTTCTCATTCTGTAGCAAACTACCTGCAAATTTCAGCCACACCTGCAAATCTGGCTCAGGAGGGAGCATTCTGGCTCCGTGGAGTTATGGAAATATAACCAAACATCAGTAGTCAGGTGTCTGGAGCCAGGGATACAGATGAACAAAGATACTAATTCAGTGATGTGCAGTAGTCAACAGACTATTGCAGCTGTTGTACAGGTTGTCACAGGAGATCTGTTTCAAGGGTCCCAAATGCTGGTCCATGTACTGGTTGCATCAGAATCACCTGGAGAGCTTAAAAAAATCTTTGTTTTACTCATACCTGAAGCTTCTGCTTCAGGAGGTCAGGGTGGGTGTGTGTGTGTTTTGTTTTTTTTGGGGGTGTGTGTATGTGTGTGTTTTTAAGCTTACCAGTGATTATGATGAGTGGCTGGGTTTGGGAACCTCAGTTCTCCTCAACCCTGTCAGTTTCTAGTGGAAGAAAAAGAGGCCCAGAGAGAAGGGTCCTCCAGGCAGTTAGGAGTGGAACCGGTCCTAGGGCCTCTTCTGTTGACTCCCAGACCCAGTTTCCTTCCCACGTACTCTCTGCCTCCTCCCAAACCTCACTTCGCTGTGGAGCTCTGTCTACTACTGCTTCTGGCAAAGGATTAAGACCAGGGGAGCACCGTGTGAGGTCACTCAGGACAGGGTGGCTTCATGACTCTGGAGCATCAGATGGCTCTGTGTGTCCAGATCAGTTGGGCTGTCCTGGGTCAGATGTGGGCAGGGAGTGAAACTGCCTTTCATCTGCCTCAGGGGCATTCCTCCTCCCCTACACTATCATGGCCGTTTTCGGGGGGATCCCGCTGTTCTACATGGAGCTCGCGCTCGGCCAGTACCACCGAAATGGATGCATTTCGATATGGAGAAAAATCTGCCCGATTTTCAAAGGTAACGGAAAGGCATGGGTGGGTGAGTGGGTCCTCCTGGGAAGTGATGATTTCTATCAATAGGTCGAGCTGGAGACCTTCTTCTGGAATCAGTTAGGCCTTAGGTATCCCTGGGAGATAACTTGAGTAATTAAGGTTTTGACTGCTCAAGCAGTATGAGATTGTTAAAAGCAAAATAGAATAAATGGCAATTAAAAGTAAACTAAGTAGAAAAAGCGTTAATAGCACATGTACACATTTTCTAAAACATGTAACTCTGCAAATACAAATAAGGAATCTACCATATTGCCATTTTTCCACTGTCTCCTGGAGTCTTTGGAGGATGAAATGAATGGCAGCCCCACCTTTACCCCTCACCCGGGCTGCAGTGCCTCTGATGCCCTGCTTAACTGCTGGGCTGCCCTTGAAACTTGGCCTCCCTCACCCTCTCTCCCCCAGGGATTGGTTACGCCATCTGCATCATTGCCTTTTACATCGCCTCCTACTACAACACCATCATGGCCTGGGCGCTCTATTACCTCATCTCCTCTTTTGCGGCCCAGCTGCCCTGGACCAGCTGTAAGAACTCCTGGAACACTGGCAACTGCACCAACTACTTCTCCGAGGACAACGTCACCTGGACACTCCACTCAACATCCCCTGCAGAAGAATTTTATACGTAAGTGCATGTAAGTGGCGGGGGGGCCTGTTAGGGGCAGGCCACACCCCTGGGCTTTGGCTTCTTAGGAGGGAGGTGGGAGCCAGGGGCTCTTCACCTCTTGGCTGATGGATTTCTGAGAGATGAAGCTATCGGGGAGGGGGAGTAAATGTGAGTGAGGGAGTTGGGAGACTACCTTGAGTGCTCCACAGTCTGGGTCTCTGCGCCATCCCCCTCTTTTCTGTTGTGCCCAGGCCAGTCCCTACCTTCACATTCCAAAATTATTCCCCTGCATCAAAACTGCCCTTCTTCCTGGGCCCTCCTTGCAGCCAGCTGTCTTGGAAGCAAAGCCTCCCACTAGTTCAATAGTTTGAAACTACACAAAGAGTTTCTGGTTTCATGTATTCACTTAATACGTGGGATCTACCCTTTGGAAGAAGATGCCTGGAGTAGGTAGTTTTCTTTAATGCTGGAATTTCAGGCAATAGCAGCCCAAAGGGAGCTGTTTTGGGGTGGGGAAGGGACCCACCCCCACACATACAAATCCTCATGCATCCAGAAGCCAGTCATGTTAGTCATTCATTGGGTGCCAGCCTAGGAAGGAGACCTGGAAGTCTGCTTTTGGGCCGAGCGCTCTTCCCAGGGTTGGTCGGCTTGACTGCCCTGTTCTCTCCTTCAGGATGGGCAGAGCCCCTCCCAGCTCTTCCCGAGGCTTGCTGACCACTTGATCCTTGCAGTACTGTGTCCGTTTTTTCTCTTGGTGTCCTCCCAGAGGCATCACACGCAGTATGCTCAGGTAACTGTTCAGACCACGTCACTGGCCCTTCTTTCTCATTCACTCAGGCGCCACGTCCTGCAGATCCACCGGTCAAAGGGGCTCCAGGACCTGGGAGGCATCAGCTGGCAGCTTGCCCTCTGCATCATGCTGATCTTCACTATTATCTACTTTAGCATCTGGAAAGGTGTCAAAACATCTGGCAAGGTGAGGAGGACTCTGGCTGCTGATCCAGGCCTACCAAGGGGCCCTGGAGGATCTAACTCAGGATTCAGTGGCCTGGATAGCCAGAGACAAGGGGACATGTTTTCCTTTACACCAAACACATTCCATTATTTTCAGTCTCTCGTCACCAAATCGGTTAGAAAATTCTAGAAATGGGTCAATCCCAAGAACCATTATATGATTTTTTAAACATTCCTTTAACACGCTGGTAGTGTCATAACTAATAATAGTGGCAATAATTTACTGAAAACCCATCATGGACCATGTACAGTGTTTTGTATACACTGGCTACTTTGTCTCCTGCTAGGTATTTTCCCCATCTTACAGATAGGGAGTGGGTTTAGAGGTAGTTAGTACCAGCAAGCAGGGAATCAGATCCCTGTATGATTTTAAAGGCTGTGATCTTTCTGCCACCCTGCCTCCTAAAATTACAGAAAAAAAAGAGGTAGATCTTCTTTCTTGGAGGTTTTCAAGAATAAGACACCAGCATTCATGTGGTGATAACCTATGTTTCCTTCCTTACAGGTGGTTTGGATAACAGCCACCTTCCCTTACATCATCCTTTCGATCCTGCTGGTGAGGGGGGCCACCCTCCCCGGAGCCTGGAGGGGAGTTCTCTTCTATTTGAAACCCAACTGGCAGAAACTCCTGGAGACAGGGGTAAGATAATGAGGAAAGCAGTGTGCACCTGTCTGTCTTTTTACTAACTGAAGCTAGTCCTCTGAATAGGACAGTAGGAACAACTGAAATTTGGGTTCAGCGGCAAGTCTGCAGTGATGCTTTAAACCAGAAATACAAGCATGAAAAGTACAGTTGAGGGGCTTCCCTGGTGGCGCAGTGGTTGAGAGTCTGCCTGCCGATGCAGGGGACACGGGTTTGTGCCCCGGTCCGGGAAGATCCCACGTGCCGCGGAGCGGCTGGGCCCGTGAGCCATGGCCACTGAGCCTGTGCGTCCGGAGCCTGTGCTCCGCAACGGGAGAGGACACAACAGTGAGAAGCCTGCGTACCGCAAAAAAAAAAAAAAAAAAAAAAAAAAAGGTACACTTGAGGCCACTGCGTTGGTTTATGTCTAAGTGATAGGAAGAGAACTCACATTTGTTTGCACTTGGTATGTGGCCAGCCCTGGAAGGAGCCCTGAGAAGCCTGTTTTTTGCCTCTGCATGTAGCCACATGGAGGCATGAGGGCGCTGGCCCCGCTGGTGCTCAGCGATGGCCTGGGTCTCAGCCCTGGCCCTTACCTCTGCGGTGTTGCAGGTGTGGGTGGATGCGGCCGCCCAGATCTTCTTCTCTCTCGGTCCTGGCTTTGGGGTCCTGCTGGCTTTTGCGAGCTACAACAAATTCAACAACAACTGTTACCAGTGAGTATCTGGGGCCCCCCAAGCAAAGCTTGAAAGTGGAGTGAGTGTAAGTCATCTGGTCTGGAGGAAAGCAATCAAACCAATGGCCTCAAACCTGGCCACGCTAGGCCACGTTGACACTCTGACCCTCAGGGGTGCCACAGGTGCCTGACCACTCACCCAGACCATAGCCTCACTCAGGGGTTGAGAGAGGCTCCAGGCCACTTCTGTTTTGTGAGATTCTCTATATGTCAGGAAAAATTAAAAAATTCCAAAGCAGGTTTACAGAAATCACAGCATACATTCAATGTTTAGATTTGAGCTGTTAATGTATTTAACAACAAAAATTGTGATAATTTATTTATATATATATATACAAAAAGAATAATGATTGAACTATTTTGACCAACATAGAATGTCATAATTTTTATGTCAAAATCTCATTTCAGAAATGTGACAAAACAGGGACCATGGCGCCAATTATGATTTAAATATCACTCCTCATCTTTAGAGTTAACTTTGTCTTAATATTCTATCACAGATGGCAATGTCCAGCAGTCTGATTGTGCTATTCGTAAGATAATTATAGAATTAATTTTTTTTTTAAAAAGGAATTTACGTGCACCCTAAGCAATGTGGCCTTGCATTGGGACACCAGCCTAAAGTTGTATGATGAAGTCCTCTTTTATTTTTTAATTTTTTTTTATTTTTTTATTTTTTATTTTTATTTTTTTAATTTTTTTTTTAACATCTTTATTGGGGTATAATTGCTTTACAATGGTGTGTTAGTTTCTGCTTTATAACAGAGTGAGTCAGTTATACATATATATATGTTCCCATATCTCTTCCCTCTTTGTCTCCCTCCCTCCCACCCTCCCTATCCCACCCCTCCAGACAGCCACAAAGAACCGAGCCGGTTTCCCTGTGCCATGCGGCTGCTTCCCACTGGCTATCTACCTTACGTTTGTTAGTATATATATGTCCATGTCTCTCTCTCGCCCTAACACACCTCACCCTTCCCCCTCCCCATATCCTCAAGTCTGTTCTCCAGTAGGTCTCTGTCTTTATTCCTGTTTTACCCCTAGGTTCTTCATAACATTTTTTTTTCTTAAAAAAAAATGGAATTTATGAAGTCCTCTTTTAAAAGTGTCAGGATATCTTTGTGGCACTCTTATAACCTCATTTACACGTAATGTCAAAAGTCTAAATCTGAGGTCTTCACAAATGTAAGGCCAAGGCCTCCTCCTGGCCCCGGCTGCAACTCAGGCCCTGCTTCAGAGCAAGCCTTGTTTGAAATCCAGAGGTCTGTGCTGTGCTGGTTTACAACAAAATCATCTCTTAAAACCACCCCTGACTGCTGTTCTCCCCACGCCATGCGTGGTGATAACAGCAGCTTGTGCTTCAAGGTAATGCAACCCGTCTGAGAGGCTGGGCCCTGGGAGGAGGGGAGGAGACACCTGGACAGGCTTGAAGTCCCTGTGAGCTCAGCCCACTCACCCTTGTCACAGCTGGAGACAGATGCCCCTTAGATTCCTGACTTGGAAATGTCTCAGGCCCCTTGGGTTTTCTGCTCCAGAGACGCCTTGGTGACCAGTGTGGTGAATTGCATGACGAGCTTCGTTTCAGGATTTGTCATCTTCACAGTGCTGGGGTATATGGCTGAGATGAGGAACGAAGATGTGTCTGAGGTGGCCAAAGATGCAGGTAGGACCTCGGGTTTTGTTTGGGCTCCTGGCTCCCACTGAATTGCTTTGCTGCTCTTTGGATCTTTACAAATATCTAACTTTTGCATTATTTCTAAATGTTCCTCTTAAAATTCTCAAAGGTTTTAGAGAAACTTACTGCCTTGGAAATTTCAGCCCTTTCCATGGTGGTAATGGGGCAGCTCCCTTGGCACCCAGTACTGGGGCCTTGAATACATTGTGGGCTTGGAAATATGACTTGGATGATGGCTTTTAAAAGTAGTGGGTTTGGGGGACTTCCCTGGTGGTCCAGTGGTTAAGACTCCGTGCTCCCAATGCAGGGGGCCCAGGTTCGATCCCTGGTCAGGGAACTAGATCCCGCATGCATGCTGCAACTAAAAGATCCCCCATGCCGCAACGAAGATCCCTCGTGCCGCAACTAAAACCCAGCGGCAGCCACATAAGACAAACAAACAAACTAAAAAACAGTGTGGCTTCCCTTGTGGCTCAGTAGTTAAGAATCCACCTGCCAACACAGGGGACATGGGTTCGAGCCCTAGTCCAGGAAGCTTCCACATTGCCGCGGAGCAACTAAGTCCATGTGCCACAGCTAATGAGCCTGTGCTCTAGAGCCTGCGAGCTACAAGTACTGAAGCCCACTGGCCTAGAGCCTGTGCTCTGCAGCAAGAGAAGCCACTGCAATGAGAAGCCCGTGCACCGCAAGGAAGAGTAGCCCCTGCTGGTCACAACTAGAGAAAGCCCGCGCGCAGCAATGAAGACCCAACACAGCCTAAACAAATAAATAGACAGATAGATAGCAATTCCTATTTAAAAAAAACAAAAAAAGTGTGTTTGGGTCCTGTGATGGGTCCAAGTCTAGTAAGCAAATTATTACTAATCCTTTGCAGAAAAATTAAATGTAGATGTGTAGCACTCTACTGTACTGTAAGGTTTCATGGAAAAAGAGTGACAGACGTTGAAGAAGAGGTTATGGGATCTTGTGGATGGAGTCCCAGGGCTTTCTTGCAAACATACATCTGTCTTTAGCCCGACACGGTGCTCTGATGAACTCCATGCCCCAAACTAAGGGCAGCCTATTTAGTCCATGAGAGGTTGAAGACATGTCCCTCATACTATCAAAAAGGACTTCAAAATAGCTGGAGGTCTTTATTCCGAGGCCGCTAGATTCTTCTGAAATCAATAAAACATTTCCTACTGTTCTGGAGCTAAAGAGAGAGCTAAACGCTGTGAGACTTCAGAGAGATATCAATCCTCATGTTGAAAAAAAAAAAAAGCACTGAATTATTATATAGCGGACACTCTAATTCATGTGCTCAGCTTTGCTAGTCTTGAGGTCTCAGGTTTGTTTCATTTCTCCATGTTGGTTGAGGGCGCATACTCTTCAAGGTGGATACTATTCCCTTCCTGCCTCCCAGGATGTCCAGGTAGGATGGTGTGGGGTGTGAGGAAGCATTTGGTACATGTCCAACCCTGATTCACATGTAAGGTTTTGTGACAGGAATTGTAATTGTTGGTGTGGCCAAGTTTCTCCTGAGACATCTTTGCAGGGCAGGTCTCAGCGACCACCTCCTCCTCTTTCCTGCTCTGTCTCAGGCCCCAGCCTGCTCTTCATCACATATGCGGAAGCCATAGCCAACATGCCGGCATCCACGTTCTTTGCCATCATCTTCTTCCTGATGTTAATCACACTGGGCTTGGACAGCACAGTAAGTGAATGGGGAGGGAAATCCGGCTCTCGGGAGGAGGGAGAAGGGGGGGAGGAGGAGGGGAAGGAAGCTGTACCCATTCCTTCCCATCCTGGCCACCCCAGGCCATGTTGGCTGCTCCCTCTTGGTGCTCCCTCAGCCCCTGTTCACTTGGGTGCTTACTGCCCTCTAGTACATTAGAGGCATTAATGGGATAATGAGGGTAAAGTGCCAGGCATAGGCCAAGAGCTCAGCATATGTGAACTGTTGTGCACTGTCCCTTGACCAGACTGGCAGCACCTGAAGGCCAGGGCAAGGTCACACTTGTGTCTCAGTGCCCTGCAGCCCAGCATTCATATCATTAGTGTGGAATGAGTCTCAGCTTTCAGTTGGCATTTCTGATGCAACCAAAGTCTCCCCGAGATACCTCATGTAGAGAAGTCCTGTCCATGTGCTATACTTTCTTTCCTTGATGTCCTTAGGAATGGGCTCTAAATGACGAGGTAAAACGGAGATATGTTTCCAGTGAGGGCCGGTGAGTAGGGGGAACTGGTCACGATCAGCTTGACAGGTCACTTGGCAATTTAACCCCTCCCTTCTGTTCACTGTCCTAGAGGTAGCAGATTTGTCCCAAAGTCTACTCAGTGACCATTTGTGTGCCCCTCTCAGTTTGCAGGCTTGGAGGGGGTGATCACAGCCGTGCTGGATGAGTTTCCACACATCTGGTCCAAGCGCCGGGAGTGGTTTGTGCTCAGCGTGGTCATTACCTGCTTCTTTGGATCCCTGATCACCCTGACTTTTGTGAGTACCAAAACCCTAAACTTAGAGTCAACCTCCCCTAGGACAATAGAATGTTACAAGAAGCTGTTCCTTTCCGTCCCACATGGTGCCCTGGCTTTGGGGCCAAAGGGAGAGAAGTTGTCACCACTGTTAAAAAGTTAGTCATCAAGGAGAGGAAGAAAAGTTGTTTCTAGTGGCATCTGTCTGAAGAATCTGGGCTTGGTATCTGGAGGCTCAGCATTTTACAGCAAATCCAACTAGATTTAAGGCTTGACAGACTATCTGGAGGAAAACTAAGATGTGTCTTTTCAGTCTATTTCCAGTCCTTAGGGCTGCTTTCATAGGAATAGTGCCCTCATGTCCTGATATGCTGAACATCTGGAGGCTGGCATCTCATGTTTGTAATGTCACTTCGTCTCCTCCAGAGAATTTGTAATGGTAAAGAAGTTAGACCTTCTCTAGTGATTTGATTTTTTTTTTTTTGGGGGGGGGCGGGTAGCTGAGGCAAATACTGTCAAACTGTAAATCAGGCATCAGATAGTACCCATAGGCATCGTAGGCGTGTATCCTTCTGACTCAAGGCAGATTTTGTAGATAAACATCTTCAAGCCATGACCCCAATGGCTCTGGAGCTTCAGCAGGGTTGTGGGGCCCTGAGTAGGACCCAAGGGATTTGTGAGTTAGGACAGAGGCAAAACCATGACCACTGGGCCCGGTGTGTCTGGTATTGTAGATTTTCTGGGGTAGAATACACAGTAGGTATTCAGTAAATTGAAGAAAGTTGAAAACAGATCCAGAGGCGCTTTTGAGTTTGTCTTAAAGCTTAGTGGGGAGTGGAAACAAGACGAGAGTGACCTGTAGGGCGGGAAGAGGTGTCTGATGGGATGAAATCTTGCCCATCTGCCAAGGCCAGTCCAAGAAGTAGGCTCTGGGACACTTATGTTAGACCCAAGGAGAGAATTTTCCAGAATTATCCTAAGTTAAGAAGTTCTTTATGCTCCTGTCATAAAGAGGAGGCAGTGCCTCAGAGGGCCTTTAACCGGGTTTGTGGTCTCATTTCCAGGGAGGGGCCTACGTGGTGAAGCTGCTGGAGGAGTTTGCCACGGGACCCGCAGTGCTCACTGTTGCCCTGATAGAAGCAATTGCTGTGTATTGGTTCTATGGTAAGATGCTCCCTTCCACTAGCCACGATCCTTCCTACACCAGCCCACATAGCCACCAGAATACAGAAGGGCTGATGTCGTCAGGGAAAAGCAGGCCAGTGTACAAGACATCACCTGCTGCATCCTTTCTTCAAAAACAGGTCATCACTTCCTCCACACTCTGTGCAACAGATTGCCTGCACTCCTGGGAGGATGGTTTTTTCTTCTAAGTTTATATGTTTACCCAGTGGAGACAGGGCTGAAGTGGTTCCCTATAGCTCATCCACAGTGGTTGCTTAAGATCCCGACAGGCTCTAAGAATTGGACAGACAACAAAGAACTAGTGCACAGTGAATGCATTTGCAGAGCGTACAATATTCTGCTGTTACATAGAGTGGCCCCACTTTAAATTTCACAAACGAGCACTCCCTCCAGAGCCCTGAGACAGAGTTTAGGAGCTTATCTTCTAGGGAAGAGGCAAGAATGTTCCTGTTTGGATTATCTGTCTTGGTAAAGCCTCCAATTTACACCGCCCCCCCCCGCCCCCCTCACCCAATCGATCGTGGGATGGAATCTGATAAGGGTGAAACCACCAGGAGCGGAGAGAGAGCTGACATAGGTTCATGGGCAGGGATCCCAAGAGCCCCTGGGCAAGGATGAGGAGGGCACAGGCAATGGAAATGAAGAAAACCAGGTTCAGAGATGCCTTTCTTCATCTTTAAAATCAAGACGTGATGATTTCATTCTGAAAATATTTTCCTAGTTTCTATGATAGCAGAACAGCTTTAGCATGTGTGTCATTACACATAATATAAAGAAGGGGGGCCCACATTTTGAGTTGTTTTTTTAAAGAAGTCCTCCCCACCTCCTCAGCACTTCGGAGGACCAAGTGCAAGGTGTGTAATGTTACAGACCCGCTGGGTACTTTCAGAGAAGCAACTGCAGAGCACCCTTCCTTCCCCTTGTCGATTTCTCCCCCAGTCCTCACTTCCATGCCAGTTACTTTGTAGAGAAGAACCTTGATCTTGATCTGACATATGAATGCGCAACAGTGTGGTTAAAATTTTCTCTTGAAAGTTTCCAGCATATGGTCAGAGTCAGTCTCTGTCAAGTGGTTTCACCATTTTTAAACAAAATTCCACTTCCTTTTCTACAGTAACGATAAAATAAGATATATGCTGCAATCCTAGAAAGGCAGTGTGGGCACCAGGAGGGGGCTTTAGGTCCCTCCCCAGATGTCCACCAATCCTCCCACTCTGTGTAGAAAGAGCTTTGCTTACTGTAACGTGCATTTTTGTGACAAGTCCCCCATCTCACTTTCAGACCAGATTGGTGCCCCCAAGCCCCTCCTTTAGAGAAACTCCAGAGCTTTTACTCTCTCTGAGAGTCAAGGGATAGGAGGACAGTCTAGTTCCTCTCTCAGTCAATCTCGTTCTCTTTTGGATGATTTTAGGCATCAATCAGTTCTGCAGTGATGTGAAGGAAATGCTTGGCTTCAGCCCTGGATGGTTTTGGAGGATCTGCTGGGTAGCCATCAGCCCTCTGTTTCTCCTGGTGAGTTGTCATTTCCCTTCTCCTTCTTGCCCTGGAGAAAGATTCACCCTCAAACACTCATTAAAAAATAAATTTTATCGAAGTGTAACATATATATACAGAAAAGTGCGCAAATCACAAGTGTACATCTCAGTGAAATTCTATAAATTGAGCACCGTTTTGTAGCTAAAACCATACCAAGAAACACATGACCAGTACTTCACAAGCTCCTCGTGTCCCCTCCCAGTCACTGTGCCCCCCATAGTTAACCACTCTTCCCGTTTCTGTCACATTATTTCATCCCTCCGCTGCTCTGTGATACTGACACATAACGTTCATTGGTCAGTGAGTGCCAGGCCAGACTTTCCACTAAACTTAACACCCATTTGCTGTTTCAACTCTCACAACAATTCTATGACGTAGAGTTCTAGTTCCCCATTTCACAGTTTCAGAGAAATTGAGGTTTAGGGTCTAAGGTCACATGAAAGAACTGTTCAAGGCCGGGAAAGTATTTACTGTGCTGCTCACGAAGGACCTAACAAGGGTCCTAGTAATTCTGTATTCATTTTCTTAAAGACCACCCGCACCCCCCACCAGGTTTCTCAGGTGTAGATCTGAGTCAAAAGTAGAATCCATTCATTGTAGAATGAGAGAGCTCAGCTCCAAGGGTTGCCTGTTTGCCAGGACGTGTTCAGTGCTGACTCCAGCCTTGCTGCGTGTGCCCCTACGTCCCTCCTGGTACCCGTCTGAAGATGTTTGCCCAAAGATGGATAAGCACCATGCTAACATCCCAAGTGCACTCTGAGATAGCCTGGGGTAAAGTGACTCCGTGCACATCAGCAGGGATTACTCTTAGTTCTTTCATTTATCTGTAACTTGATTTGGGGTGGGGGGAGCTTTTTGATCTTTTAGAGCCAGAGACTGTTCCTTCAGTCCAGCTCCAGCTTATTAGGATATCTGGACCATCCATTTCATCTTAGGACATGTATGCATCTGTGCCTTCCCCTTCTTTCAAAACAACCCTTTTTGCATTCTATTTTGACTTTCTCGGGGTAGTTCTTTTTTTTTTTTTTTTTTTTTGCTGTACGCGGGCCTCTCACTGTTGTGGCCTCTCCCGTTGTGGAGCACAGGCTCTGGACACGCAGGCTCAGCGGCCATGGCTCACGGGCCCAGCTGCTCTGCAGCATGTGGGATATTCCCGGACCGGGGCACAAACCTGCGTCTCCTGCATCGGCAGGCGGACTCTCAACCACTGCGCCACCAGGGAAGCCCTCGGGGTGGTTCTTTATTTTTTGTGTTTTTCTGTACCTGCACATCTCAATGTTAACTTATAAGATGGACAGCGTGCTCATTCTTGCCTCCATAATGCTGCACGTGTCTCTCTCTACCCCAGAATCCCTCCTTGACTTCCATTCCCCTGGACCCTGGAGGTTTCCAGAACCAAAGCCAACCTTTGCCCCAAGCAGCAGATACTCTCAGGGCCTAGGGCCTCTGGTGTGTGCTGTGGGCTCCAGTGTTCCTCTAGATCTTGGCCTGGTAGTTCCTTATTACCTTGTCAGCTTGCTGTTGCTTTTTGGTAAATTTAAAACAATGTATTTTTAAATCCAGAAATTTTAGTTGTTTTCAGTGAGAGGGTTGGTCTGGATCACTAGTCTGCCATTAGTAGAAGTAGAACTCCTGACATAAATGGGTTATTATATTGTTACCAGTGCTTCTTGATAATCTACTTAAATCTTTTCATTTGTTTTTCAAAGGAAGGAGAGATATTGGATTAGTTCCCTGAGGGAAGAAGCCATGTTTGTTTGTTTGTCTACTTTCATATTCTCCACACAGGGAGGGAATGATGTTCAGGGCTGAGACTCAGGAAAGGCAAGCAAGGCACTCATCCTGGACGTAAAATTTCCGGGGGTGCCAAAAAACTCAGTAGTCAAGATAAATACTACTTTTTTTTTTTTGGCTGCATCGTGCAGCTTGTGGGATCTTAGTTCCCCAACCAGGGATCGAACTCTTGCTCCCTGCAGTGGAAGCATGGAGTCTTAACCACTGGACTACCAGGGAAGTCCCGATAAATACTATTTTTATGCAGTAGTTTTTAAAAATCAAAATTAATGCAAAAAAAAAATCCCTGATGAACAAAATACCAGCGTTTTAAATAAATACAGGATCCAACCATATACTTGCATGTCTCACTTCACTCACCTTGCCCTAATCTGGCCCTGTCAGAGCTTGTCTTTTTAAAGTATTGCACTAGAATATTATATTATTATTATTTCTTGATTACTGAAATTTTGACATCCTCTTAAATGCTGTGCCCAAGGTGAATGTCTCATATGCCTTACCCTAGTCCTGGCCCCAGGCTTTTAGTATTTTCATTTCTGTGGTTGTCTGGCAAACTGGGTGAACTCTTGGTGTACAGCCAATGAGTTTCCGTGCCCAACAAAACCCAGGTACAGATCTGGGTTCAGGGACATGACATAATTCCTGTGATGTTCACTCTACTCACTTCCTCTAAAGGTAAGTGCTCCAGGGCCCAATTAAGAGGAGGCAAATCTGTCTTCCACTTCTAGGTTTACTTAACAGATCCCCTGCTTTGGGCTTTTTAAAGCTGCTTTAGGTAAACAACGAGTAGCTTACTAAAAATATTCTTTTTCACTGAAGCCAAGTTATAAAAAAGAAAAATATCGTATATGAGCAAGAGGAGGTGGGGATGTGCAAGCGGGTGTCTGGAGCAATACTTAGTGGCCACAGTGAGAGCTTGAGGCCTCCCTGAACTGCATTAGGTTTCACACACCTGACATCAAGATGAGACGAGTTACAGCAGGGATGGCTCCTAACCAGACCCCACCTTTCCCTGTTTCAAAATTACCTTTCTTAGTAGCCGGGTATGGGGCTGAGGAGAGTCTGTCCAGAGAAAGGTTTGCGATTGGCTGGGCTCCTGTTTTGAAAGCTTCCTCCTGGACTTAGGATAACACTGTTCTGAAGATGAATGTGTGTTTAACAATTTCCCATTTTATTATCTGAAGAGAAAGAAAAAAAAAAGATATAAATAGATGTTTAAGCCCACAAATAATTTACATTACTGTCTTCTTTATGACTATGAAATAATAAGATAAAATTAAATCAAGAGCAATAACGATTTCAGCACAGTGGTTACTAGGCAAAAACTGTATTTACGCTGTCTCTGGAAACCAAACTGAAATAAGAAAACTCATAAACCGAGTATTGGGAGCACACCATGGAATTTTTCTTGGTTGGAATCTTCACTGAATTTTCACGTCAAAAGTGTATTGAGCTGCTTTTTCCTTCCATTATTCCTTTCATTACAAGGGCCTGTGGCAGGCAGTCATTTATTGTCAAGATGCCTCACGGCAGAGCCATCCTTGTTGAAATCCCAGTTCTTAGCCTGGGGTTAATGCAAGGAAAGCGGGGAGAAGGAGAACTTACCTAGGAGCCAGGTCTTGAGAACCTTATTATGTCTCCTGGACCTAAATGCCTTCCATCTTACCAAAAACAATCACCGCAGAGAAACGCAGGAGGAAATGAAAACAAAGCAGAAAGAAATATGAAGCCCTAGGACTGGCAGGAGCTATGGAGAGGTCTCCCAGTTTATTCCTCCACTGTCTCAAATTGGGGACTGAACCACTCCTGATGGATGCCGGTCTCTTCTTTGCCCTGAAAGGGGCGCTGTAACCCCCTAAATAACCTTCTGAGGCCTTGGCATCCCCACTGTAGGGGCTGAGGTGGGGGTAGGGAGGAAAATCAAGATAAGCCCCTAACGGCTTCATTGTTGGCAGCTGAGGCACAGAAATTAGTGACTTCTTTGTGTCAGTTCAATCTAGGATATATCACACTTAGGCAATTTCCTGAAAGTGTCTTAGCTTTAGTGTTCAGTGTTTGTGGTATATGGACTGTCTCTGTGTGGATATCGTGAAAAATTTTGAATGTTTCTTGGAATTTCTGTTTTAGTTCATCATTTGCAGTTTTTTGATGAGCCCACCACAGCTACGACTTTTTCAGTATAATTATCCTCAGTGGAGCATCATCCTGGGTTACTGCATAGGAACCTCATCTTTCATCTGCGTCCCGATGTATATAACTTATCGGCTGATCATCACTCCAGGGACACTTAAGGAGGTATGTGCTAGTGTGTGTGTGTGTGTGTGTGTGTGTGTGTGTGTTCAGATTGGTAACTGTTTGGGGAGAAAACGGTACTCTTCTTATGCTCTATTCAAAGGATGTTAAGTCCACCACAAGAATTCACCAGGAGGCTCTTAGTCTTATATAATTATATAACTATACCATCGTGTAGCCTCTAATAGCTGCCACTGTTACCTTAAGGCATCTCCCATAAGCCTCAAGTACAAAGGTGAAAGAGTGAGCTGGCCATTTGGATGCACCATAACACACAACTTGGTGTATAGCATTCTAAACATAATCAGAAAACTGCTTTGCCTCCTGCATGGCATTGGGCATGCACATCAGATCAGTGGTGTCTGGAGCAATAACACAAATTTGATTTAAGTGGATTTAAATTAAATCCACTTGGTTTAAGTGGAGATTATGATGGAAATTGTCTGTGGTCATTTTCTAACAGCAGTGTAACAAGGGCTTTTTAAAAAATATTTATTTATTTATTTGGCTGTGTTGGATCTTGGTTGCTGCGTGGGGGCTCTCTCTATTTGCAGTGAGTGAGGGCTACTCTTCGTTGTGGCGCATGGGCCTCCCACTGCGTTGGCCTCTCTTGTTGCAGAGCACAGGCTCTAGAGCACAGGCTTCAGTAGTTGTGGCTTGCGGCCTCCAGAGCGCAGGCTCAGTAGTTGTGGCGCACAGGCTTAGTTGCTCCACGGCATGTGGGATCTTCCCGGACCAGGGCTCGAACCCATGTCCCCTGCATTGGCAGGCGGATTCTTAACCACCGCGCCACCAGGGAAGCCCTACAAAGGCTGTTTTGAAAATCACTAAATAAGGGTGTTGCAACAATATCGTAGTTTTAGTTCAAGTCACTGGAATGAAAAAAAAAAGTTGCCATTTTAGCAAGATTCATGTCAGTAAATGAATAATGTGCTGTAAAAATTTCAATAACAGAATCTTACAATTTGTATAAGATTGTATATATTTTAAAGCATCTTCATGTAGACTATTTTATTTTGTTATCAAAATACTTTGTGAGGTGAATGGGCAGGTATCATTAGCAGACAAAGATACTGAGTCTGGGAATAATGCCGCTCATAGTTTCCTTATTTCAGTGACTTGTCCAGGGATACACAGTACAGGGAGGCTCAGAATCCAAGTCTGGTTTTTGGCCCAGTGCTCTTTCATGTTTAGGTGCAGCTTCTCTTTTGTGTCCTCAGGGTACTAATAGTTTGCTAATGTAGAAATTGGCTCTAGAGGTTAGGGAGAGATGAGTTGCCACTTTTCATCCTGTACTGACAAGAGTTAGTTAGTGTTCAGGCTGCCAGGATTCCCAGCAATGTTACCAGAATTGAAAATGCTTGGGTCGTTACTTGTTTGGTTGTGTTTCTTGCCACAGTAAGGTTACTGTGGCAGTAGAGCCTGAAGGAGCGGCCACTTAGAAGTCTGTGGGTGGGTGCTTGTGTAGGAGACAAGCTCAAAGGTGAAGAGTGGTATTTGGGGGAGAGCTAGAGGGACCTGTGCTCTATAATGACCTGAGAGCACAGGTGGGCTAGTCTATGGGCTCTTAGAAGCAAAACTTAAATATCAGATCATCATACTCATCTTCCTAAAACATTTCACAAGAAACACGAAGAGAACGTGAGGCCATTAAACATCATCTCTTTTCTAAGAACTGAGATTGCTTCTTTTTCCAAACAGAAAAACTGAATTCTAGGTGAACAGAATTAGTAACTCTGCCAGGAGTTACTAATTTCCTACACCCAAAACAGTCCTATCACAACCTCATTCCTCCCAAAGGGGCTTGGACTCTGGTGTTGCCTGAAATACACACTCAGACAAGAGTCATTGTACTTGCTCCTTCAGGATGTCCTTTATGGCAGTCATGATAGTCCACTGGCCCAGCTGACTCAAACCCAGAGGCCAAGGTCAGGGGTGGGAACTCTAGTTAGGTTAATAAATTTCAGTATTCTTTGGTCACAGACTGTACCTCAAGTCTTGATCATCTTTCTTGCAAATTCCCCGTTAGCCACAAGGAAATGCCACCCAACGGTGTATAATTAACAGAGCTCAGATCCATTAGTAGTAGAGGTAAGGCCGATTGCAGGGCCATGTTTGTCATAGGCCACCAGATGAGAAACAGTGGGTTACCAGGAAGCATCATGATATAGCTGGTCAAGGGGGCCTATGAGGGAAAAGACTATGGCAAGTCATTTACCTGCTCTGGGCCTTAGTTTCTTCATCTTTAAAATGTGCTCATTGAATTGGATTAACATTTCCAAAGTATGTTTTAAGGAGTAGTAGTAGTTCCATGGGATATCAATAAGTGTTACTGCTGGGGGAAAAAGGTTACATGGTCAAATAATTTTGGAGAATGCTGGATTAAGGTAAGGTAAATAGGTCTCTTTACTACAGGATTTCTCAAAAGCCTTAACATGCCTATGTGCATGCTTAATTTCTGATGAGAATAAAGCATGCCATGTTTTTGCCAAGCACCCCAAGGGACTAAAATTTTTTGTGAATACCAGACTTGATGGTCTTTAACATTCTATCTATGAGGGAGGGAGAACTCATATAAAATTTTGGTATGGTTAAAAAGAAAAAAAAAAGTAAATTTCTTAACTCTTCTGGGCCCTAGCCATATACAAGGCTACAGTTTGTGGAGTGAGCCACCACTTACTCACCTGTAATTTGGAGGCTATCATGTGCATCTGCAACCTGGAAGTCTCAAGTTTGGAGTCATCAACTGGATTAGGTCACTGTCCCCAGAAGCCCCTAGTGACCTGCACAAAGACACTGGGAAGATGGTCCCTAATAAGTAAGCATTCATGAAGATGGCAACAGTGATCCATTGCTTAGATGATTGCCTTGCAGAAGGCCAGGGACTGGCAAATTTTGAGAGCAGTAGTAATGTGGCAACTGGAATGCTGCTGAAATATGGAAGACGAAGGTGGACCTGGCATTTGGGGAGATCAGCAGCCAGAAGGGCAGGAGAATGGGCAGGTGGGGGCTAGGGTACAAAAGCCAAATGTTCTACTTCACAGTGTTGTTTACTGTGGGTCTTGCCTCTACCCTAGTTAGAGTGATGTGTCCAGTTCCCAGTTAGCAAGGCCTAATTCTCCTTAATCAGTTATGGGTTACAGATTCATCTATGGGAAAGGATGGTTTGTGAAATTTTGCTTTCTATGACTTGACATGTCCAGGTAGTTGATGAGCACTGCAGCAACTCGTTTTTAAATGGATTTCCAGTGTGAGATTTTAGTTCTTGAATATTAAGGTCATTAGGAACACAACATGTACAATTTTGTGAACTTCATTACCTATGAGAATGGGAACTTTTAAAATTCCATAGGCCCTGCTCCCTAAAGAAGAATCAACCCCCAGAACCAGGAAATAAAAAAAAACTGAAGGGGACTGCATACTTTTTCAATCCAAAATAAAAAGGACAAGTAGCAGAGCTTCACCTAAAATCAATAAATCAAAATATGCTTTCAGATCCAATTTTGCCTTGCTCACCATATGTACAGACTTTTGGCATCAAAGATTTTACTGAGCAACTTACTTAACAAAGATTTTCTTCTAAGCTTCTGCAGTGCTCCGCACATCCCTGAGCTGCTTCGTGTCACTGATGCTAAGTTTTGCAAGGCAGGCTGTATATTTCATACCCAAGCCCGAGCATATTTCAGATCTGTCCCAAAGCTTCTGTGTACCTCAGCTGTTTCTAAAGTAAAAATTCTCAGCCTTTCCCCTGTGCTAAGTACTACATCAACATGAGATTGCTTTAGGAATGATGATTTAAATGGGCACATCTTTTAAAATTTAATTATGTAATAATTTGCACCCTTGTATGAACTAACCAGTGCTCCTTTACAGGTAAATTCATTAAATCAGTAACATCCTGGCTGTTACAGTGGCTGATGGCACTGTGCACTGTGCCTGTAGCATGTATGCAGGCAAAAGGAGCATGGTTGAGGTGGGGGGAGCCAGAATCCAGAGCTCACTCTGCTTCCCAAGCCCTGTGGGCCACATGAAGCCTCCTCTGACAAGATGCCCTTTCCCAGGCCATCAAAGGCATGTTACAGGCCAGCAGAGGTTCTATTGAAGGTCCATCCTTTCTCCCATTAGAGTTATGATGACTTTCTTAATTAGTTTACAGATGCTTATATAGTTCCTGAATATGCCATTTTTACCCATATTTGAGAACAGATAAGTTGCGGATTCCTTTCTTAAGGAAAGTCAGTAAGACTATTCCAATTTACTATTAAATGCCATTTAAATGCTACTTAACCTTTGTTTTAATATTGAAAAAAATTTTAAACTGTTAAATTATAAGAATATTTATAACATTATGTTTTCTTCCTAACAGCGTCTTATTAAAGGTATCACTCCAGAAACACCGACAGAAATTCCCTGTGGGGATATCCTCTTGAACGCTGTGTAAAAAGGAAGGAAAATGGCTTCCCAACAAGCTCTTCCTCCAGTTCTGACAAGTCACACCTCGCCTTCCCCCTCTAACTCAATGAGTTGCCAGCTAAGCCTGCCGATGGAAGGGCCTTCTTCATAGAGACACAGTCCCAAAAGACTATGGTGCCTAGACTCTTATGGCCTCCAGCCACTTCTTTCTGTGAAATCTCCCAGACATGTTATCATGTTAGACTCTGTGATGCAGCTGAAGTGGACTGCTTTGGATGTGGGAGGGTGTGTATGGAGGTGATGAAAACCACAGTATCGTCAGTTAGGATTAGGTTTAGGATCAAGTCTGTGAAAGTCTCCTGTATCATTCCTTGTTACGATCATCAGTATCTAACATCGTTTGCTTCCAAAGGTTTCACTGTTCATGAATGCATAAACCATTTAGAAGAAAACAGGGATACTGTCTTGCTAGCCATATATTTCCTGAGTAGCATAGAATTCTACTATAGCTGGAATCTACTAGAACCCTGTAACCTGTGTACTGCTCTGGAGTCAGGAGAGGAAGATGTAAGAAGCTAAGCTGAAAAATAATTTGTACATGTGAGCGTGTGTGTCTGTGTATATACTGTTGTTCCAGCGTATCCCTATCTCCATTCTAATACTTTGGGCCCGTTACAAACTATATGAATTTCCTCTAGTTTTTCTTACATTAACAAATTCCACCTACTGAAATCTGTATGTATGTTATTATTTGAAGGGTATAATTACTACAGCACGCTCTGCCACCCGCTCCTTTTCCAATGAACTTTAGCCCATACATCTTCCTTTATGGGCCATGCTTTAGTATTTCTTGCACTTCACTGCCATCTTCCTGTCTCTCTGCTAAACATTCAGGATAATGTTCCACAGGCAAATCTGGCCTATTTCATTAGTCACTGTGGCTTGGCTATGAACTACTTTGAAGATGAATATTGATAAATGCATTTTCAGTGTTAACTATCTGGTTTAAGCTCTGTCTACTTCAAATGACTGAGTTTAACCATTAAGGTTACTTGGCTTTGTGAAGAGTGGATAAATCAAATTTTCACAGGGTGTAGAGATCTGGTACCCTGACCTAAACCAAGGTCATCCTCAACCCAAAAGTAATTGGAGAGTCTGGGTTAGCCTTAAATGAACCTCCTCCCAACCCCTTGACCCTTCCTGGTTGGCTACCAGGATAGTGAGTCCTCCAGATAATTTTCAAGACTGAGTGTAAGTAAGCCTGATTGGAAAAGGGTCAGTTAAGTGAATAACCTTACATGCCACATAAAACCCTTAATACAGATCAAGTATATTTGAACTTCAGTGGCTTGGGACTCTCAGATGCATAGGTAGAGAAGCAAATTTTACCTTGTAGTGTGAGACTTCCTTACCAAAATCTTAAAGGGAGTAAAGCCTAGTCAATGATAAAAGGACTCAATGATCTGGCCCCATATCACATCAGTCCTCTATATAAATCTAACTTAATCCTAACCTTATAGAAAGAAGATCTATATAGCAGAAGCCTAGTTTAATCCAGTTATAGAGCTTCCTCCCTTGGCTTCCTTTCCCCAACAATATTCCCTGGCCATCTTCCTGTATTCCCCCTACATTCTTCTATTGCTTATTCTTTGCTTTTCCTAGCAGAATATCTTCCTCATAGATGTTAGCTGCTGAGAAGTTTCCCAAAATATTAGAGGAAAACAGAGGGGGATTTAAAAATGACTCTTAACTGACCTACCTTCATTATCTTCACTCTTTCATTCCTTCCTGCTACCTCATGTCCATTCTCTTTGCTTTCTAGCATGCTGAAAGGAGAGAGGTTATATAAGTGGCAGCGTATTCAGTGGTAAACAGCTTTGCAAATTTAAGAACTTGCTTTATAAATATATTCAGATATGTATTCTCCCCATCCCACACACACTTATGCATTTTCCAAAGATACCATTTTTTAAAAAGCACTTTTTCAAACAAAGTTTTGTCAAGCCAGGTGTTATACAGGTGTTTTGAAAAGTTTTCAAATGTCACTATACAGAAAAAATCCAAAATCTCTCCTCAGCGTAGTTTGCATTTACTTGACCCCTATTTATCGATACTACCATGGATTTTTTTTTAAGGAAAACTTGAGTTGGTAAATGGACTTTAAAATAATCTTTTAAAGACCTTTTACATCTAATGTAGCATTTACATAAAAGTAAAAAATAAAAATGGAATGAATTGTAAAGTTATTTAAGTACTGAAGTTAATTTTTTTTCTGTGATTTTATTAGTGAGAAATACCTGAGAAATAGGCAAGACACAAGCAAAGGCATGGAGGCAGTTCAGTTGATTGAGGTTGTTCCTATATGTTGACATGTAATGGAGTCCAAAGAATTCATCTTTATTCTAAAAAACTTGCAACCCATTTAAAACTTATTCCATTTGTTGTGTGGAATGCATATGACTTGTAACCTAAATTCATTGCCCTGGCTGCCCCACGTAGAGATGGATGCAAAGACCCCAACAAACCCAGTCAATGTATTAGCTCCAAAATCAAACAATGACAATCAAATCAAATAATGAATCTCAAATTAAGGCAAAAAGTTATTCTTGAGATGAGTCACTCTCTCACCGTCCCTGCTTTTTAGCAAACTTGTTAATTTGGTGCCACCAACCTAAATATTTAAGTGTAAGTACGAATTTCCATTTAATTCACCCACCCCACCCTGACCCCTTAAAAGGGAGATTATTCTCCTAGAATTAGCACCATATTCTTTTGATAATTAGGAAAGGCTGACCTGATACATTGTATCTGTTGTATAACTGATTTGGGTCACTGTCAAGCAAAGCTTAAAACCATGGAATGCAGTGGCTTAACTGTGCTGTTCTTACACATTTTAGACAATGCTTAGCTACCCAGTGGTACAATCCACACCTGGTTCCTTTCATAGCATGTCTCTTTGCTCATAAATCAACACCTGGTGCTTAAGATATCATTAAATGAGGCAGTATTCAGAAGGCATTTTCTACCCTCCCTTTTTTCTTTTATTGTCAGAGATGGATGGGGAAGTGAAATAGCAGATTCCTCAGAGACTATACTACAACCTGTCATCCCCATAAAGCAATAAAAGCAAAATAGTCCTATGCTAAGCGGAAGAAGTTGTATACTTTTTTTTTTTTTTTTTTTGGTATGTGGGTTCATTGGTTCTGGTTCTGGTTTTTCATTTCCTTCTATTCGGCAATCTAACATTAATCTTGTATTTTCTGTTTCTCCCCCAAGCTGACATGGATAGCCTTGAAGGTAATGATACACCCAAGTCCTCTCACAAACCATTCCACCAGAGTCACACACTTGAGCACAGGCTCCGGACGCGCAGGCTCAGCGGCCATGGCTCACGGGCCCAGCCGCTCCGCGGCATGTGGGATCTTCCTGGACCGGGGCATGAACCCGTGTCCCCTGCATCAGCAGGCGGACTCTCAACCACTGCGCCACCAGGGAAGCCCGGAAGTTATATACTTTAAAGTCATCATTATTTAAATAACGCAAGGAGAGTTACACAAAAGGCTCTAAATTAGGAAGGGGAACTTAGAAAATGCTTGCTTGAGAAGTATGTTAGAGACTGAAATTTATAAACCCAAATATGGGAAGAAACCCATTAAGACAGGGAATATTCTTACACTGTGGAAAGCTTTCCTGGTCCACTTGAAACATTCTGAATTCTTCAGTATCAGAGATAAATCTGATATTAATTAAAATTTGTCACGTTCAGTTCCATGGAAGGACTATTTTAAAAGCTCTAAATGTTTTTTTTTTCTTACTTTTTATAGTATCATCTTTTCCCCTCATTGCTTAACTGTCTCTAAATTTCAATGATAGAACAATATTTTAAAGTTCAGATAACTACATTTAGAGGCAGAAACAAACCTAGCTAATTTCTCTACTTTTCTTGGGATCTGGAAGTTTCTAAAGGAAGGTGAGCTTAAGTTTTATTTCCTCTCCTAGAATGAAATAATGCCCCTCTCAATTGTTTAGTAGGCATTTACCACAATGGAAAAGATGGAATCTTAAATATGTCTTTCCTTTTGTTACATACAGTTAGAATTCATTCAGTACTGTTTCTACATTAGGTGTTTCAAAACAAATCATCTTTTCAGAAGTCTTTATTTTTTGGAAATAATTCACAGTATATTTCAATTGGAATTTCAGGTTGTATTTCTCTTACCAACACATCATAAAATTCACACCAAATTGCTCTGCCACCAATGCAAGTTTTTCCCTTAAGTAATCAAAAAGAGATTGTTTCATTGGCCAAATCTAATTTGGAACCAGTGTGCATTGGTGGGGTATGTCATCAGAAGAAAGTTTTATGTCTGCTGAACTAAGAAGAACCTTATCATTTAGGAGAGAGAAAAGATGATTTCAGTTCTTCAGTTCTACAACTGAAGACTACAATTATAGTAGATAATTTATTTCTAACAATTTGTAAACACTGACAGTCCAAACAACAAATATTTAGGAAGGAGCAGCTAGCCCATCTCTATGCTAAAACAGCTAAATTTCCATAAATAAATAAGAACATCTGCTGTTTTTTTTTTAAAACAAAACTATTTGATTCTTACTTAAACGCTAATATGATAAGTGTACCTTAAAACTTGATACATGAAAAATGCAAAGTTTAAAGGATAAAATTAGGAACTTTACATAAGAATTTGCAGTTATTTCTCCAGTGGCATTCAAAATATGAATTGATTTACAAAAAACATTTTCAGGATACTTTGTGTGTTGAACATATCAATAAGGTGCTTCAAAATGT
Organism: Lipotes vexillifer; assembly: GCF_000442215.2. NCBI lineage: Eukaryota > Metazoa > Chordata > Mammalia > Artiodactyla > Lipotidae > Lipotes > Lipotes vexillifer. The sequence continues at coordinate 4,152,758 of NW_006779100.1, read as the reverse complement.
GGATTATATAGTTAGTTGAATTATATAAATGGTATTTCTTTTTCCTCATCTTTCCTTTCTTCTTCCACATTATTTAGAGCTAAGAAAAATAAATTTCTTCCACTATTCACCTGTTGTGATAATATGAAATTTTCCATGAAACATTATTTTTTACATGAAACATGTTTATTTTTAAACTTCAGTGACAGAATTAAACCTGTTTTATTTATACAAAATAGGAGTCCCCTCTTTAAGATGCATGAAATGCCCATGTATACATTTATGCAGTTTAGTCATAAATGTTCCAAACTATATTTTAAGGTATCAGTAAATGCCTTTTGTTGTGAACTATTACTGTAATAACTCATAACATCATGATGAATAGATTCTGTCTCATTAAAAAACAAAACAGAAAACCAAAAAAACCTTTCCAAACTCTTAAGGTTAAAAGAAAAATCTTAACTGTATATTGTCAAAACATTTACACATCCCCGAAAACATCACTGCATGTGGGACTTCCCTGGTGGCACAGTGGTTAAGACTCCATGCTCCCAATGCAGGGGGCCCAGGTTCAATCCCTGGTCTGGGAACTAGATCCCACATGCATGCCACAACTAAGAGTTCGCATGTCACAACTAAGGCACCGCGAGCCACAACTAAGGAGCCCACCTGCCACAACTAAGACCAGACGCAACCAAATAAATAAATATAAAATCACTGGATGTGATTTGCAAATACTTAGCATCAAAAGTACCTAGAGTTAGAGATATTAAATTTCAGTAAAGCTAAATAAATTACTACAATTTTTGCAATTTGTGCAGAGCTTCAGTTTATAATGTGCTTTTCACATAGATCATCTCATTTGATCATCAGAACTCTGGGTGACATGGGTGACAGTGTTACTCCCCCCATTCTGCAGATAAGGAAACTGAGGCTCAGAGAGGTCAGTTGATTTGCTCAGGTTCACACAACTAGAAAGTTCTAGAACAGGCCTTATACCTAGGTTTTCTGATTGCAGGCCAAACATTACTTGCATGTCTTTCTTTAAAATCATCACCCATATAAAACTCTTAAAGAGAGCACAGGCAAAACATTCTATGACATAAATCATGCCAATGTTTTCTTAGGTCAGTCTCCCAAGGCAATAGAAATAAAAACAAAAATAAACAAATGGAACCTAATCAAACTTACAAGCTTTTGCACAGCAAAGGAAACCATAAACAAAATGGAAAGACAACCTACAGAATGGGAGAAAACATTTGCAAATGATGCAACCGACAAGGGCTTAATCTCCAAAATATATAAACAGCTCATACAACTAAACAACAAAACAAACAACCCAATTGAAAAATCAGCAGAAGACCTAAACAGACATTTCTCCAAAGAAAGCTTACAGGTGGCCCTAGGCACATGAAAAGGTGCTCAACATCACTAATTATTAGAGAAATGCAAATCAAAACTACAATGAAGTACCACTTCACACTGGTCAGAATGGCCATCATTAAAAAGTCTACAAATAACAAATGCTGGAGAGGGTGTGGAGAAAAGTGAACCCTCCTACACTGTTGATGGGAATGTAAGTTGGTGCAGCCACTATGGAAAACAGTATGGAGGTTCCTCAGAAAACTGGAAGTAGAACTACCATATGATCCAGCAATCCCACTCCATATGATCCAGCAATCCCACTCCTGGGCATATATATCTGGACAAAACTATAATTAGAAAAGATACATGCACCCCTATGTTCACAGCAGCACTATTTACAAATAGCCAAATGTCCATCAACAGATGAATGGATAAAGAAGATGTGGTACATATATACAATGGAATAGTACTAAGCCATAAAAAATGCCATTTGCAGCAACATGGATGCAGCCAGAGATTATCATACTAAGTGAAATAAGTCAGAAAAACAAATACCATATGATATCACTTACATGTGGAATCTAAAATATGGCACAAATGAACATATCTACAAAACAGAAACAGACTCACAGACATAGAGAACAGACTTGTGGTTGCCGAGGGGAGAGGGGGAAGGATGGACTGGGAGTTTGGGGTTAGTAGATGCAAACTATTACATTTAGAATGGACAAACAGCAAGGTCCTACTGTATAGCACAGGGAACAATATCCAATCTCTTGGGATAAACCATAATGGAAAATATTTAAAAAAAATAATGCAGGGACTTCCCTGGTGGTGCAGTGGTTAAGAATCTGCCTGCCAATGCAGGGGACACGGGTTCGAGCCCTGGTCTGGGAAGATCTCACATGCTGCGGAACAAATAAGCCCGCGAGCCACAACTACTGAAGCCCACAAGCCTAGAGCCCCTGCTCCGCAACAGGAGAAGCCACCACAATGAGAAGCCCGCACACGGCAACAAAGAGCATCCCCCGCCCGCCGCAACTAGAGAAAGCCCGCATGCAGCAGTGAAGACCCAACACAGCCAAAAATAAATAATTAAAAAAAAAAAAGAATGTATATACAACTGAGTCACTTTGCTGTACAGCAGAAATCAACACAACATTGTAAATCGATTAAACAATGTCTTAACTAAAAAAAAAATCATCATCCATAGAAGCCAAAATACAGATGCTAAATTCAAAAAGGAAAATCATGAAGTATGTGTTTCCAACAAACAAGGACATCTCCTACATAACCACAATAGGACCATCAAAACCAGGAAAGTAACATTGACGCATTACTGCCATCTAATCTCAGACACCATTCAATTATGTCCTTTTACCAAAAGGATCCAGTCTAGAACCACACGTTCATCTCTTTTGTCTCCCTCAGTCTGCAACAGTTTTCCAGACTTTCCTTTTCATAAACTTGACACTTTCGAATATTACAAGCTAGTTACTCTGTAGAGTTTCTCTCAATTTGATTTGATACTTGACTCATGATTAGATTCAAGCTAATATACATTTTTGGTAGAAATATCACAGGAATGTTGTTGTGCTCTCAGCACATTCTATCAGGTCGAGGATGATTCAATTTTTTCCCCATACTGGTGATATTAACTTGAATCACTTCATTAAGGTGGTATCTGCCAGACTTTCCACCAAGTAAAATTCCTTTTGTTTTTGTAATTAATATTTTGTAGGGGGTTTACTCTGAGACTGTGCGAATACACTGTTCCTCATCTTTCATTTTTCATGGATTCTTAATTTATTCAATGGATTATAATCAATTATTATTCATTTTGATGCTCAAATGGTTCCATATTTAGCCAGTGAGAATCCTTTCAAGCTGGCTCCTGGTATCCTTTAGACATGTCCCCATCATTCCTGGAACACTCACTTCCTTACCTTCTGGAGTAAGATGTTACAGTATCATCTTGTACTTTCTCTGCCACAGCCATTTCTCCAAGAAGTCCTGGCTTCTTTTAGTGAAGAATATATTTAGAAACCAAGACCTAGGTGCCAGGTATGCTCATTGGAGTGTCACTGATCCCGTCTTCTCACGTGTGCTCAAAAACACACATTTTCATCTATTATTATTTCTCTATCTTGAAAATTATATGTTTATACCAGTAACTCCAGTTCCAAACCAACACTACAAAGTTCATTCTAATTTTCTCTCTTCATGTTTATAACCCCTTCTAGGGCAGTGAGAAACCTGGCTCCCATTATAACAAATATATTTATTTTTGATCAATATCCCTGAATGTAAGCAATATTCCATTGCTGCTGTCACTGCCGTCTACACAGCTTTTTTTTTTTTTTTCGGTACGCGGGCCTCGCACTGTTGTGGCCTCTCCCGCTGCGGAGCACAGGCTCCGGACGCGCAGGCTCAGCGGCCATGACTCATGGGCCCAGCCGCTCCGCGGCATGTGGGAATCCTCCCGGACCGGGGCACAAACCCATGTCCCCTGCTTCGGCAGGCAGACTCTCAACCACTGCGCCACCAGGGAAGCCCTACATAGCCCTTTTTACCCCATTAAGGTTCTGACACCTCATGCTGGGACTGTCCCTATACAAATACCCTTCTCACCGTGCTCAAGCTGACATCATCCCTTGGTGAGCAGTCACCATCACCATCCACTGCACAGATGCCTCCCCCTCCACCACTTGGGCTCAGATATCCTTAATGGACCTCCTTTCTGAATGGATTACCCCTCACATTCATTTGGGCTGCTCCTTCACGATGCTCTTCACTGTGTTTTAGTGACACCCAGCTCTGGGTCATGATAGCTTTACCTTGCTCAGCCCCACTTAAATGGCTTTTGGATTGAATTGTTAGGGAAGGGATGGTGAAAAAGGAAGAGGACCGGTTTACATTCATTCATTGTTACAATTATAGCCTAAGAAAGTCATAGTCTTTTCTTAAGGGGCAGAGAGAGGAATGGGATTAGCAGTATAGTGGGATGGGCAAAGCTTGGACAAAGCATCTCCCAAGACAGAAACTTCAGTATTAAAGTGTATCTCTAAACTCTTTTTCTAAAATCTTTCCTGCTTAGTATTCCTTTGATTCTTAAGGCTTTGTCTTCTTAACACAATTAAGAAGACTCTAGCACATCTGGTACATAGCCCCCAATTTGCTGAATACATGAAAATAATGCATACTTCATGTCATTTGTCTGGCCTAGTTTCCCTCCATAGTAAGTATGGCTCATGTCATACATTTTACCAAAAGCAAAAAAACTTTTCTGCACCTGTGTTAAGAGCAACCAGATAGGATTGAGAAGACAAGCTCAAGTCCTTTCTCATCCACTACCAAGCTAAGGAACCTTATTTAAGTCACTCAACTTTACTGGCCCCATCTCCTCATGGGTAATAATATACATATATACACACAATATATATACATATGATATATATACATACTAGTATTTACTGTGTGCTTACATCAGGCACAGCATTACATACACTGTTTCAAGCAATCCTCACATCAGGCTTATGAAAGAGACCCTTTTATTATCCTACTACAAATAAGGAAAAAATAAAGTTCAGAGAACTTAATTTGTCCAAGATTATGCAGCAAGTGGTGGACCCAAGATTTCCAAATCTCAGCTATTAAACCTGATGTCATACCATCTTAAAAACATTTTAAATTCGAGGGGTTATAGATGATTTCTAAGTTCATTCTTGTTTTAAAATTCTAATTTTAAGAAATACTTAATATTAAAGTAAATGAAGTTAAAACAATGTAGTAAAAACTTCTAAACGTTCACTCATGCCAGCTATTATAGTAGGTACTGGGCATACAAAGTTGAGACCAGATCTTTGCCTTCAAACAACTAACATACAATCATTATACCATAATGCTGTGATAGTATTACCCACAGAATTAAAAGGAAACAGAGGTGTGGCTGAAACAAAGAAAGGTATTATAAGAGGTTTTCTGGAGGGAATCACACTTCAGTTTTAAAAATAAGGAGTTAGGCAGAAACATGACTTTCCAGGGAAAGCGATTAGTATGTGAGAAGGCACAGTTACCTTGAAACAGCACTGTGTAACTGGTATGACTGGAACAGGAGTAAACAAGGGGAGGGAGAAGGAAAATTAAAGACACTGAATCACAGGAACAGCTGTTTACCAATTCATAATAATTTCTTTTAAGTACATTATTTTAGACCTCATATATTTAAAAGAACACGTATCTAGCAACAAATATAATGAACCCCTTATTTATACTGGTCCAAATAATTCGTTATCAAAGAACTGCTGCCCTGTGCATAAGCCATTTGACTAATCAACATCTACATATTCTTCCTATAAAAATGACTAAGATTAACCAGCATGGCCAACATTCCTCCATTCATATATTAAAAATCTTAAATTACAAAAATGTTTACTGTGAGGTATCTTATGCATACAGAATAATATATAAAACATATTTACAATTGATAGAGTGAATAGCCAAGTAACTTACCACCCAGATCAAAAAACTATTGCCAGGGGCTTCCCTGGTGGCGCAGTGGTTGGGACTCCACCTGCCGATGCAGGGGACACAGGTTTGTGCCCTGGTCCGGGAGGATCCCCCATGCCGCGGAGCGGCTGGGCCTGTGAGCCATGGCCGCTGAGCCTGCGCGCCCGGAGCCTGTTGCTCCGCAACGGTAGAGGCCACAACAGTGAGAGGCCCGCGTAC